>NW_026894594.1:0-106125 GCF_032452875.1 Bos javanicus | reverse complement strand
CTACGTGATACGCATGATCAGCCACGTGATCAGTGCATGATAGCCACGTGATCAGTGCATGATCAGCCACGTGATCAGTGCATGATAGCCACGTGATCAGTGCATGATCAGTCACGTGATACAGTGCATGATCAGCCACGATCAGTGCATGATCAGCCACGGATCAGTGCATGATCGTCACGTGATCAGTGTATGATCAGTCACGTGACAGTACATGGTAGCTACGCGATCAGTGCATGATCAGCCACGTGATCAGTGCATGATAGCCACGTGATCAGTGCATGATCAGCCACGTGATCAGTGCATGATCAGTCACGTGACCAGTGCATGGTCAGCCACGTGATCATTGCATGATCAGCCACGTGAGCAGTGCATGATAGCCACGCGATCAGTGCATGATCAGCCACGTGATCAGTGCATGATCAGCCACGTGATCAGTGCATGATCAGCCACGCGATCAGTGCATGATCAGCCACGTGATCAGTGCATGATCAGCCACGTGATCAGTGCATGATCAGCCACGTGATCAGTGCATGATCAGTCACGTGATCAGTGCATGATCAGCCACGCGGATCAGTGCATGATCAGCCACGTGATCAGTGCATGATCAGCCACGTGATCAGTGCATGATCAGTTACGTGATCAGTGCATGATCAGTCACGTGACCAGTACATGGTAGCCACGTGATCATTGCATGATCAGCCACGCGATCAGTGCATGATAGCCACGTGGATCAGTGCATGATCAGTCATGTGATACGGTGTGATCAGCCACGTGATCAGTGCATGATATCCACGCGATCAGTGCATGACAGCCACGCGATCAGTGCATGAGAGCCACGGATCAGTGCATGATCAGTCACGCGATACATGTGTGATCAGCCACGTGATCAGTGCATGATGAGCCACGTGATCAGTGCAGGATCAATTACGCGATCAGTGCATGATCAGTCACGTGACCAGTACATGGTTGCCACGTGATCGCTGCATGATCAGCCACGTGAGCAGAGCATGATAGCCACGTGGTCAGTGCATGATCAGTCACGTGATCAGTACATGATCAGTCACGTGAACAGTGCATGATCATTTACGTGATCTTTGCATGATCAGTCACGCTACCAGTATATGGTTGCTACGTGATCATTCCATGACGCAGCCACGGAGCAGTGCATGATAGCCACGGATGTGTGCATGAGTTACGTGAGCAGAGTATGATCAGCCACGCGATCAGTGCATGAGTGCCACGTGATCAGTGCATGATATGTCACGTGACAGGTGTGTGATCAGCCACGCGAACAGTGCATGTTCAGCCACGCGATCAGTGCATGATAGCCACGTGATCAGTGCATGATCAGTTACGTGAGCAGTGCATGATCAGCCACGTGATCAGTGCATGGTCAGACACGTGAACAGTGTATGATCAGCCACGCGATCAGTGCATGATATCCAAGTGATCAGTGCATGATCATCACGTGATCAGTGTATGATCAGCCACGCGAACAGTGCATGCTCAGTCACGTGATCTGGGCCTGCTGAGCTGCGTGATTACTGTCTGCTCATCTGCTTGACAATTGCCAGCTGAGCTGCACGATTCCTGCCTGTCATCTGCTTGACAATTGCCAGCTGTGCTGCGTAATTCCTGCCTGCTCAGCTGCTTGATTATTGCCAGCTGAGCAGCATGATTCCTCACACCTGAGTTCCATGATTATTGCCTGCTGACTGTTTGATTCGTGCCTACTCAGCTCTTTGTTTATTGCCTCCAGAGGCACATGATCAGTGTATGATAGCAAACATGATCAGCGCATGATCAGTCACATGATCAGCGCCATTAAGTCACGTGATCACTACATGATAGTCATGTGATCAGTCCATGCTCAGTCACGGTATCAGTGCATGATCAGCCACGTGATCAGTGCATGATCTGTCACAAGATTAGTGTATGATCATCCACGCGATCAGTGCACGGGCAGTCATGTGATCAGTGCATGATATAGACGTGAACAGTGCATGATCAGTCTCGTGATCAGTGCATGATAGCCACGCGATCAGTGCATGATCAGTCACCTGATGGGTGTATGATCATTCACGTGACCTGTACATGGTAGCTACATGATCATTGCATGATCAGCCACGTGAGTAGTGCATGATAGCCACGTGATCACTGCATGATCAGTCACGTGATCAGTGCATGATCAGTCATGTGACCAGTACATGGTAGCCGCGTGATCATGGCATGATCAGCCACGTGAGCAGTGCATGATAGCCACGTGATCAGTGCATGATCAGACACGAGATCAGTGCATGATCAGTCACGTGATCAGTGCATGATCAGCCACGCGATCAGTGCATGACCAGGCACGTGATCAGTGTATGTCCAGCCAAGTGATCAGTGCATGATAGCCACGTGATCAGTGCATGATCAGTCACGTGATCAGTGCATGATCAGCTATGTGATCAGTGTATGATCAGCCACGTGATCAGTGCATGATCAGCCACATGATCAGTGCATGATCAATTACGCGATCAGTGCATGATCAGTCACGTGGACCAGTACGATGGTAGCTACGTGATCATTGCCTGATCAGCCACGTGATCAGTGCATGATAGCCACGCGATCAGTGCATGATAGCCACGCGATCAGTGCATGATCAGTCATGTGATACGCGGTGATCAGCCACGTGATCAGTGCATGATATCCACGCGATCAGTGCATGACAGCCACGCGATCAGTGCATGAGAGCCACGGATCAGTGCATGATCAGTCACGTGATACATGTGTGATCAGCCACGTGATCAGTGCATGATGAGCCACGCGATCAGTGCAGGATCAGCCACGGATCAGTGCATGATCAGTCACGCGACCAGTACATGGTTGCTACGTGATCGCTGCATGATCAGCCACGTGAGCAGAGCATGATAGCCACGTGGTCAGTGCATGATCAGTCACGTGATCAGTACATGATCAGTCACGTGAACAGTGCATGATCATTTACGTGATCTTTGCATGATCAGTCACGCTACCAGTATATGGTTGCTACGCGATCATTCCATGACGAGCCACGTGAGCAGTGCATGATAGCCACGCGATGTGTGCATGAGTTACGTGAACAGAGTATGATCAGCCACGTGATCAGTGCATGAAATGTCACGTGACAGGTGTGTGATCAGCCACGTGAAACAGTGCATGTTCAGCCACGTGATCAGTGCATGATAGCCACGTGATCAGTGCATGATCAGTTACGTGAGCAGTGCATGATCAGCCACGCGATCAGTGCATGGTCAGACACGTGAACAGTGTATGATCAGCCACGTGATCAGTGCATGATATCCAAGTGATCAGTGCATGATCATCACGCGATCAGTGTATGATCAGCCACGCGAACAGTGCATGCTCAGTCACGTGATCTGGGCCTGCTGAGCTGCGTGATTACTGTCTGCTCATCTGCTTGACAATTGCCAGCTGAGCTGCACGCATCTGCCTGTCATCTGCTTGAAATTGCCAGCTGTGCTGCGTAATTCCTGCCTGCTCAGCTGCTTGATTATTGCCAGCTGAGCAGCATGATTCCTCACACCTGAGTTCCATGATTATTGCCTGCTGACTGTTTGATTCGTGCCTACTCAGCTCTTTGTTTATTGCCTCCAGAGGCACATGATCAGTGTATGATAGCAAACATGATCAGCGCATGATCAGTCACATGATCAGCGCCATTAAGTCACGTGATCACTACATGATAGTCATGTGATCAGTCCATGCTCAGTCACGGTATCAGTGCATGATCAGCCACGTGATCAGTGCATGATCTGTCACAAGATTAGTGTATGATCATCCACGTGATCAGTGCACGGGCAGTCATGTGATCAGTGCATGATATAGACGTGAACAGTGCATGATCAGTCTCGTGATCAGTGCATGATAGCCACGTGATCAGTGCATGATCAGTCACCTGATGGGTGCATGATCATTCACGTGACCTGTACATGGTAGCTACATGATCATTGCATGATCAGCCACGTGAGTCAGTGCATGATAGCCACGCGATCACTGCATGATCAGTCACGTGATCAGTGCATGATCAGTCACGTGACCAGTACATGGTAGCTGGCGTGATCAGGGCATGATCAGCCACGTGAGCAGTGCATGATAGCCACGTGATCAGTGCATGCAGATCACGTGATCAGTGCATGATCAGCCACGTGATCAGTGCATGATCAGCCACGTGATCAGTGCATGATCAGCCACGTGATCAGTGCATGATCAGTCACGTGATCAGGTGTGCTGAGCAGGCGTGATTACTGTCTGCTCATCTGCTTGACAATTGCCAGCTGAGCTGCACGATTCCTGCCTGTCATCTGCTTGACAATTGCCAGCTAGTGTGCGTAACTGCCTGCTCAGCTGCTTGATTATTGCCAGCTGAGCAGCATGATTCTCACAGCTGAGTTCCATGATTATTGCCTGCTGACTGTTTGATTCGTGCCTACTCAGCTCTTGTTTATTGCCTCCAGAGGCACGTGATCAGTGCATGATAGCAAACATGATCAGCGCGATGATCAGTCACGTGATCAGCGCCATTAAGTCACGCGTGATCAGTACATGATAGCCATGTGATCAGTCCATGCTCAGTCACGGATCAGTGCATGATCAGCCACGTGATCAGTGCATGATCAGTCACAGCGATTAGTGCATGATCATCCACGTGATCAGTGCACGGGCAGTCACGTGATCAGTGCATGATATAGACGTGGACCAGTGCATGATCAGTCACGTGATCAGTGCATGATAGCCACGTGATCAGTGCATGATCAGTCACCTGATCGGTGGCGATCAGTCACGTGACCAGTACATGGTAGCCGCGTGATCATTGCATGATCAGCCACGTGAGCAGTGCATGATAGCCACGTGATCAGTGCATGATCAGTCACGTGATCAGTGCATGATCAGTCACGTGATCAGTGCATGATCAGCCACGTGATCAGTGCATGACCAGCCACGTGATCAGTGCATGATCAGCCACGTGATCAGTGCATGATCAGCCACGCGATCAGTGCATGATCAGCCACGCGATCAGTGCATGATCAGTCACGTGATCAGCATGATCAGCCACGGATCAGTGCATGATCAGCCACGTGATCAGTGCATGATCAATTACGTGATCAGTGCATGATCAGTCACGTGACCAGTACATGGTAGCTACGCGATCATTGCCTGATCAGCCACGATCAGTGCATGATAGCCACGTGATCAGTGCATGATAGCCACGCGATCAGTGCATGATCAGTCATGTGATAGCGTGTGATCAGCCACGTGATCAGTGCATGATATCCACGTGATCAGTGCATGACAGCCACGTGATCAGTGCATGAGCAGCCACGGATCAGTGCATGATCAGTCACGTGATACATGTGCATGATCAGCCACGTGATCAGTGCATGATGAGCCACGTGATCAGTGCAGGATCAATTACGTGATCAGTGCATGATCAGTCACGTGACCAGTACATGGTTGCTACGGATCGCTGCATGATCAGCCACGTGAGCAGAGCATGATAGCCACGTGGTCAGTGCATGATCAGTCACGTGATCAGTACATGATCAGTCACGTGAACAGTGCATGATCATTTACGTGATCTTTGCATGATCAGTCACGCGTTACAGTGTATATGGTTGCTACGTGATCATTCCATGACGAGCCACGTGAGCAGTGCATGATAGCCACGTGATGTGTGCATGAGTTACGTGAGCAGAGTATGATCAGCCACGTGATCAGTGCATGAGTGCCACGTGATCAGTGCATGATATGTCACGCGACAGGTGTGTGATCAGCCACGTGAACAGTGCATGTTCAGCCACGTGATCAGTGCATGATAGCCACGCGATCAGTGCATGATCAGTTACGCGAGCAGTGTATGATCAGCCACGTGATCAGTGCATGGTCAGACACGTGAACAGTGTATGATCAGCCACGCGATCAGTGCATGATATCCAAGTGATCAGTGCATGATCATCACGTGATCAGTGTATGATCAGCCACGCGAACAGTGCATGCTCAGTCACGCGATCTGGGCCTGCTGAGCTGCGTGATTACTGTCTGCTCATCTGCTTGACAATTGCCAGCTGAGCTGCAATGCCCATTCCTGCCTGCTCAGCTGCTTGATTATTGCCAGCTGAGCAGCATGATTCCTCACACCTGTGTTCCATGATTATTGCCTGCTGACTGTTTGATTCGTGCCTACTCAGCTCTTTGTTTATTGCCTCCAGAGGCACATGATCAGTGTATGATAGCAAACATGATCAGCGCATGATCAGTCACATGATCAGCGCCATTAAGTCACGTGATCACTACATGATAGTCATGTGATCAGTCCATGCTCAGTCACGGTATCAGTGCATGATCAGCCACGTGATCAGTGCATGATCTGTCACAAGATTAGTGTATGATCATCCACGCGATCAGTGCACGGGCAGTCATGTGATCAGTGCATGATATAGACGTGAATCAGTGCATGATCAGTCTCGTGATCAGTGCATGATAGCCACGTGATCAGTGCATGATCAGTCACCTGATGGGTGTATGATCATTCACGTGACCTGTACATGGTAGCTACATGATCATTGCATGATCAGCCACGTGAGTAGTTCATGATAGCCACGTGATCACTGCATGATCAGTCACGCGATCAGTGCATGATCAGTCACGTGACCAGTACATGGTAGCTGCGATCATGGCATGATCAGCCACGTGAGCAGTATGATAGCCACGGATCAGTGCAGCATGATCAGACACGAGATCAGTGCATGATCAGTCACGTGATCAGTGCATGATCAGCCACGCGATCAGTGCATGATCAGCCACGCGATCAGTGCATGATCAGCCACGCGATCAGTGCATGACAGCCACGTGATCAGTGCATGCGATCAGCACGTGATCAGTGCATGATCAGCTCACGTGATCAGTGCATGATAGCCACGTGATCAGTGCATGATCAGCCACGTGATCAGTGCATGATCAGTCACGTGACCAGTACATGGTAGCCACGTGATCATTGCCTGATCAGCCACGCGATCAGTGCATGATAGCCACGTGATCAGTGCATGATCAGTTACGTGATCAGTGCATGATCAGTCACGTGACCAGTACATGGTAGCCACGTGATCATGCATGATCAGCCACGTGATCAGTGCATGATAGCCACGTGATCAGTGCATGATCAGCCACGTGATCAGTGCATGATCAGCCACGTGATCAGTGCATGATCAGCCACGTGATCAGTGCATGATCAGCCACGCGATCAGTGCATGATCAGCCACGTGATCAGTGCATGATAGCCACGTGATCAGTGCATGATCAGCCACGTGATCAGTGCATGATCACGTGATCAGTGCATGATCAGCCACGTGATCAGTGCATGATAGCCACGTGATCAGTGCATGATCAGTCACGTGATCAGTGCATGATCAGTCACGTGACCAGTACATGGTAGCCACGTGATCAGTGCATGATCAGCCACGGATCAGTGCATGATAGCCACGTGATCAGTGCATGATCAGCCACGTGATCAGTGCATGATCAGTCACGCGATCCGTGCATGATCAGCCACGTGATCAGTGCATGATAGCCACGCGATCAGTGCATGATCAGCCACGTGATCAGTGCATGATCAGCCACGTGATCAGTGCATGATCAGTCACGTGATCATGTGATCAGCCACGTGATCAGTGCATGATCAGCCACGCGATCAGTGCATGATCAGTCACGTGATCAGTGCATGATCAGTCACGTGACCAGTGCATGGTCAGCCACGTGATCATTGCATGATCAGCCACGCGATCAGTGCATGATAGCCACGCGATCAGTGCATGATCAGTCACGTGATCAGCATGATCAGTCACGGATCAGTGCATGATCAGCCACGTGATCAGTGCATGATCAGCCACGCGATCAGTGCATGATAGCCACGCTGATCAGTGCATGATCAGCCACGTGATCAGTGCATGATCAGTCACGTGATCAGTGCATGATCAGCCACGCGATCAGTGCGATCAGCCACGTGATCAGTGCATGATCAGCCACGTGATCAGTGCATGATCAGTCACGGATCAGTGCATGATCAGCCACGCGATCAGTGCATGATAGCCACGTGATCAGCATGATCAGCCACGTGATCAGTGCATGATCAGCCACGTGATCAGTGTGATCAGTTACGTGATCAGTGCATGATCAGTCACGTGACCAGCATGGTAGCCACGATCATTGCATGATCAGCCACGTGATCAGTGCATGATAGCCACGCGATCAGTGCATGATCAGTCATGTGATACGTGTGTGATCAGCCACGTGATCAGTGCATGATAGCCACGTGATCAGTGCATGACAGCCACGTGATCAGTGCATGAGAGCCACGGGATCAGTGCATGATCAGTCACGTGATACATGTGTGATCAGCCACGCGATCAGTGCATGATGAGCCACGTGATCAGTGCAGGATCAATTACGCGATCAGTGCATGATCAGTCACGTGACCAGTACATGGTCAGCTACGTGATCGTTGCATGATCAGCCACGTGAGCAGAGCATGATAGCCACGTGGTCAGTGCATGATCAGTCACGTGATCAGTACATGATCAGTCACGTGAACAGTGCATGATCATTTACGTGATCTTTGCATGATCAGTCACGTTACCAGTATATGGTTGCTACGCGATCATTCCATGACGAGCCACGTGAGCAGTGCATGATAGCCACGCGATGTGTGCATGAGTTACGTGAGCAGAGTATGATCAGCCACGTGATCAGTGCATGAGTGCCACGTGATCAGTGCATGATATGTCACGTGACAGGTGTGTGATCAGCCACGTGAACAGTGCATGTTCAGCCACGTGATCAGTGCATGATAGCCACGTGATCAGTGCATGATCAGTTACGTGAGCAGTGTATGATCAGCCACGCGATCAGTGCATGGTCAGACACGCGAACAGTGTATGATCAGCCACGCGATCAGTGCATGATATCCAAGTGATCAGTGCATGATCATCACGCGATCAGTGTATGATCAGCCACGCGAACAGTGCATGCTCAGTCACGTGATCTGGGCCTGCTGAGCTGCGTGATTACTGTCTGCTCATCTGCTTGACAATTGCCAGCTGAGCTGCACGATTCCTGCCTGTCATCTGCTTGACAATTGCCAGCTGTGCTGCGTAATTCCTGCCTGCTCAGCTGCTTGATTATTGCCAGCTGAGCAGCATGATTCCTCACACCTGAGTTCCATGATTATTGCCTGCTGACTGTTTGATTCGTGCCTACTCAGCTCTTTGTTTATTGCCTCCAGAGGCACATGATCAGTGTATGATAGCAAACATGATCAGCGCATGATCAGTCACATGATCAGCGCCATTAAGTCACGTGATCACTACATGATAGTCATGTGATCAGTCCATGCTCAGTCACGGTATCAGTGCATGATCAGCCACGTGATCAGTGCATGATCTGTCACAAGATTAGTGTATGATCATCCACGTGATCAGTGCACGGGCAGTCATGTGATCAGTGCATGATATAGACGTGAACAGTGCATGATCAGTCTCGTGATCAGTGCATGATAGCCACGCGATCAGTGCATGATCAGTCACCTGATGGGTGTATGATCATTCACGTGACCTGTACATGGTAGCTACATGATCATTGCATGATCAGCCACGTGAGTAGTTCATGATAGCCACGCGATCACTGCATGATCAGTCACGTGATCAGTGCATGATCAGTCATGTGACCAGTACATGGTAGCTGCGTGATCATGGCATGATCAGCCACGTGAGCAGTGCATGATAGCCACGTGATCAGTGCATGATCAGACACGAGATCAGTGCATGATCAGTCACGCGATCAGTGCATGATCAGCCACGCGATCAGTGCATGATCAGGCACGCGATCAGTGTATGTCCAGCCACGTGATCAGTGCATGATAGCCACGCGATCAGTGCATGATCAGTCACGTGATCAGTGCATGATCAGTTACGTGATCAGTGTATGATCAGCCACGTGATCAGTGCATGATCAGCCACGTGATCAGTGCATGATCAATTACGCGATCAGTGCATGATCAGTCACGTGACCAGTACATGGTAGCCACGTGATCATTGCCTGATAAGCCACGTGATCAGTGCATGATAGCCACGTGATCAGTGCATGATAGCCACGTGATCAGTGCATGATCAGTCACGTGATACGTGCGTGATCAGCCACGTGATCAGTGCATGATATCCACGCGATCAGTGCATGACAGCCACGCGATCAGTGCATGAGAGCCACGTGATCAGTGCATGATCAGTCACGCGATACATGTGTGATCAGCCACGTGATCAGTGCATGATGAGCCACGTGATCAGTGCAGGATCAATTACGCGATCAGTGCATGATCAGTCACGTGACCAGTACATGGTTGCTACGCGATCGCTGCATGATCAGCCACGTGAGCAGAGCATGATAGCCACGTGGTCAGTGCATGATCAGTCACGTGATCAGTACATGATCAGTCACGCGAACAGTGCATGATCATTTACGCGATCTTTGCATGATCAGTCACGGTACCAGTATATGGTTGCTACGCGATCATTCCATGACGAGCCACGTGAGCAGTGCATGATAGCCACGTGATGTGCATGAGTTACGTGAGCAGAGTATGATCAGCCACGTGATCAGTGCATGATATGTCACGTGATCAGGTGTGTGATCAGCCACGCGAACAGTGCATGTTCAGCCACGTGATCAGTGCATGATAGCCACGTGATCAGTGCATGATCAGCCACGTGAGCAGTGTATGATCAGCCACGTGATCAGTGCATGGTCAGACACGCGAACAGTGTATGATCAGCCACGCGATCAGTGCATGATATCCAAGCGATCAGTGCATGATCATCACGTGATCAGTGTATGATCAGCCACGTGAACAGTGCATGCTCAGTCACGCGATCTGGGCCTGCTGAGCTGCGTGATTACTGTCTGCTCATCTGCTTGACAATTGCCAGCTGAGCTGCACGATTCCTGCCCGTCATCTGCTTGACAATTGCCAGCTGTGCCGCGTAATTCCTGCCTGCTCAGCTGCTTGATTATTGCCAGCTGAGCAGCATGATTCCTCACACCTGAGTTCCATGATTATTGCCTGCTGACTGTTTGATTCGTGCCTACTCAGCTCTTTGTTTATTGCCTCCAGAGGCACATGATCAGTGTATGATAGCAAACATGATCAGCGCATGATCAGTCACATGATCAGCGCCATTAAGTCACGTGATCACTACATGATAGTCATGTGATCAGTCCATGCTCAGTCACGGTATCAGTGCATGATCAGCCACGTGATCAGTGCATGATCTGTCACAAGATTAGTGTATGATCATCCACGTGATCAGTGCACGGCAGTCATGTGATCAGTGCATGATATAGACGTGAACAGTGCATGATCAGTCTCGTGATCAGTGCATGATAGCCACGTGATCAGTGCATGATCAGTCACCTGATGGGTGTATGATCATTCACGCGACCTGTACATGGTAGCTACATGATCATTGCATGATCAGCCACGTGAGTAGTTCATGATAGCCACGCGATCACTGCATGATCAGTCACGCGATCAGTGCATGATCAGTCATGTGACCAGTACATGGTAGCTGCGTGATCATGGCATGATCAGCCACGTGAGCAGTGCATGATAGCCACGTGATCAGTGCATGATCAGCCACGTGATCAGTGCATGATCAGCCACGTGATCAGTGCATGATCAGCCACGTGATCAGTGCATGATCAGCCACGTGATCAGTGCATGATCAGTCACGTGATCAGTGCATGGAGCTGCGTGATTACTGTCTGCTCATCTGCTTGACGATTGCCAGCTGAGCTGCACGATTCCTGCCTGTCATCTGCTTGACAATTGCCAGCTGTGCTGCGTAATTCCTGCCTGCTCAGCTGCTTGATTATTGCCAGCTGAGCAGCATGATTCCTCACACCTGAGTTCCATGATTATTGCCTGCTGACTGTTTGATTCGTGCCTACTCAGCTCTTTGTTTATTGCCTCCAGAGGCACATGATCAGTGCATGATAGCAAACATGATCAGCGCATGATCAGTCACATGATCAGCGCCATTAAGTCACGTGATCACTACATGATAGTCATGTGATCAGTCCATGCTCAGTCACGTATCAGTGCATGATCAGCCACGTGATCAGTGCATGATCTGTCACAAGATCAGTGTATGATCATCCACGTGATCAGTGCACGGGCAGTCACGTGATCAGTGCATGATATAGACGTGAACAGTGCATGATCAGCCTCGTGATCAGTGCATGATAGCCACGTGATCAGTGCATGATCAGTCACCTGATGGGTGTATGATCATTCACGTGACCTGTACATGGTAGCTACGTGATCATGCATGATCAGCCACGTGAGTGCATGATAGCCACGTGATCAGTGCATGATCAGTCACGTGATCAGTGCATGATCAGTCACGTGATCAGTGCATGATCAGCCACGTGATCAGTGCATGATCAGCACGTGATCAGTGCATGTCAGCCACGATCAGTGCATGATAGCCACGCGATCAGTGCATGATCAGTCACGCGATCAGTGCATGATCAGTCATGTGATCAGTGCATGATCAGCCACGCGATCAGTGCATGATCAGCCACATGATCAGTGCATGATCAATTACGTGATCAGTGCATGATCAGTCACGTGACCAGTACATGGTAGCTACGTGATCAGTGTATGATCAGCCACGTGATCAGTGCATGATAGCCACGTGATCAGTGCATGATCAGCCACGCGATCAGTGTATGATCAGTCATGTGATACGTGTGTGATCAGCCACGTGATCAGTGCATGATATCCACGTGATCAGTGCATGACAGCCACGTGATCAGTGCATGAGAGCCACGGGATCAGTGCATGATCAGTCACGCGATACATGTGTGATCAGCCACGTGATCAGTGCATGATGAGCCACGTGATCAGTGCAGGATCAATTACGTGATCAGTGCATGATCAGTCACGTGACCAGTACATGGTTGCTACGTGATCGCTGCATGATCAGCCACGTGAGCAGAGCATGATAGCCACGTGATCAGTGCATGATCAGTCACGTGATCAGTACATGATCAGTCACGTGAACAGTGCATGATCATTTACGTGATCTTTGCATGATCAGTCACGCTACCAGTATATGGTTGCTACGCGATCATTCCATGACGAGCCACGCGAGCAGTGCATGATAGCCACGTGATGTGTGCATGAGTTACGTGAGCAGAGTATGATCAGCCACGTGATCAGTGCATGAGTGCCACGTGATCAGTGCATGATATGTCACGTGACAGTGTGTGATCAGCCACGTGAACAGTGCATGTTCAGCCACGTGATCAGTGCATGATAGCCACGTGATCAGTGCATGATCAGTTACGTGAGCAGTGTATGATCAGCCACGTGATCAGTGCATGGTCAGACACGTGAACAGTGTATGATCAGCCACGTGATCAGTGCATGATATCCAAGTGATCAGTGCATGATCATCACGTGATCAGTGTATGATCAGCCACGTGAACAGTGCATGCTCAGTCACGTGATCTGGGCCTGCTGAGCTGCGTGATTACTGTCTGCTCATCTGCTTGACAATTGCCAGCTGAGCTGCACGATTCCTGCCTGCTCAGCTGCTTGATTATTGCCAGCTGAGCAGCATGATTCCTCACACCTGAGTTCCATGATTATTGCCTGCTGACTGTTTGATTCGTGCCTACTCAGCTCTTTGTTTATTGCCTCCAGAGGCACATGATCAGTGTATGATAGCAAACATGATCAGCGCATGATCAGTCACATGATCAGCGCCATTAAGTCACGTGATCACTACATGATAGTCATGTGATCAGTCCATGCTCAGTCACGGTATCAGTGCATGATCAGCCACGTGATCAGTGCATGATCTGTCACAAGATTAGTGTATGATCATCCACGTGATCAGTGCACGGGCAGTCATGTGATCAGTGCATGATATAGACGTGAACAGTGCATGATCAGTCTCGTGATCAGTGCATGATAGCCACGCGATCAGTGCATGATCAGTCACCTGATGGGTGTATGATCATTCACGTGACCTGTACATGGTAGCTACATGATCATTGCATGATCAGCCACATGATCAGTGCATGATAGCCACGTGATCACTGCATGATCAGTCACGTGATCAGTGCATGATCAGTCATGTGACCAGTACATGGTAGCCGCGTGATCATGGCATGATCAGCCACGTGAGTAGTGCATGATAGCCACGCGATCAGTGCATGATCAGTCACGTGATCAGTGCATGATCAGTCACGTGATCAGTGCATGATCAGCCACGTGATCAGTGCATGATCAGCCACGTGATCAGTGCATGATCAGCCACGCGATCAGTGCATGATCAGTCACGTGATCAGTGCATGGTAGCTACGTGATCAGTGCATGATCAGCCACGTGATCAGTGCATGATAGCCACGTGATCAGTGCATGATCAGTTACGTGATCAGTGCATGATCAGTCACGTGATAGTGTGATCAGCCACGTGATCAGTGCATGATATCCACGTGATCAGTGCATGACAGCCACGTGATCAGTGCATGATAGCCACGTGATCAGTGCATGATCAGTCACGTGATCATGTGTGATCAGCCACGTGATCAGTGCATGATCAGCCACGTGATCAGTGCATGATCAGTCACGTGATCAGTGCATGATCAGTCACGTGATCAGTGCATGATCAGCCACGTGATCAGTGCATGATCAGCCACGTGATCAGTGCATGATCAGTCACGTGATCAGTGCATGATCAGTCACGTGATCAGTGCATGATCAGCCACGTGATCAGTGCATGATCAGGCACGTGATCAGTGCATGATCAGCCACGTGATCAGTGCATGATAGCCACGTGATCAGTGCATGATCAGTCACGTGATCAGTGCATGATCAGTTACGTGATCAGTGCATGATCAGCCACGTGATCAGTGCATGATCAGCCACGTGATCAGTGCATGATCAATTACGTGATCAGTGCATGATCAGTCACGTGATCAGTACATGGTAGCTACGTGATCAGTGCATGATCAGCCACGTGATCAGTGCATGATAGCCACGTGATCAGTGCATGATAGCCACGTGATCAGTGCATGATCAGTCATGTGATACGTGCATGATCAGCCACGTGATCAGTGCATGATATCCACGTGATCAGTGCATGACAGCCACGTGATCAGTGCATGAGAGCCACGTGATCAGTGCATGATCAGTCACGCGATACATGTGTGATCAGCCACGTGATCAGTGCATGATGAGCCACGTGATCAGTGCAGGATCAATTACGTGATCAGTGCATGATCAGTCACGTGACCAGTACATGGTTGCTACGCGATCGTTGCATGATCAGCCACGTGAGCAGAGCATGATAGCCACGTGATCAGTGCATGATCAGTCACGCGATCAGTACATGATCAGTCACGTGAACAGTGCATGATCATTTACGTGATCTTGCATGATCAGTCACGTGACCAGTATATGGTTGCTACGTGATCATTCCATGACGAGCCACGTGAGCAGTGCATGATAGCCACGTGATGTGTGCATGAGTTACGTGAGCAGAGTATGATCAGCCACGTGATCAGTGCATGAGTGCCACGTGATCAGTGCATGATATGTCACGTGACAGGTGTGTGATCAGCCACGCGAACAGTGCATGATCAGCCACGTGATCAGTGCATGATCAGCCACGCGATCAGTGCATGGTCAGACACGTGAACAGTGTATGATCAGCCACGTGATCAGTGCATGATATCCGTGATCAGTGCATGATCATCACGCGATCAGTGTATGATCAGCCACGTGAACAGTGCATGCTCAGTCACGTGATCTGGGCCTGCTGAGCTGCGTGATTACTGTCTGCTCATCTGCTTGACAATTGCCAGCTGAGCTGCACGATTCCTGCCTGTCATCTGCTTGACAATTGCCAGCTGTGCTGCGTAATTCCTGCCTGCTCAGCTGCTTGATTATTGCCAGCTGAGCAGCATGATTCCTCACACCTGAGTTCCATGATTATTGCCTGCTGACTGTTTGATTCGCGCCTACTCAGCTCTTTGTTTATTGCCTCCAGAGGCACATGATCAGTGTATGATAGCAAACATGATCAGCGCATGATCAGTCACATGATCAGCGCCATTAAGTCACGTGATCACTACATGATAGTCATGTGATCAGTCCATGCTCAGTCACGGTATCAGTGCATGATCAGCCACGTGATCAGTGCATGATCTGTCACAAGATTAGTGTATGATCATCCACGTGATCAGTGCATGGGCAGTCATGTGATCAGTGCATGATATAGACGTGAACAGTGCATGATCAGTCTCGTGATCAGTGCATGATAGCCACGTGATCAGTGCATGATCAGTCACCTGATGGGTGTATGATCATTCACGTGACCTGTACATGGTAGCTACATGATCATTGCATGATCAGCCACGTGAGTAGTTCATGATAGCCACGTGATCACTGCATGATCAGTCACGTGATCAGTGCATGATCAGTCATGTGACCAGTACATGGTAGCTGCGTGATCATGGCATGATCAGCCACGTGAGCAGTGCATGATAGCCACGCGATCAGTGCATGATCAGACACGAGATCAGTGCATGATCAGTCACGTGATCAGTGCATGATCAGCCACGTGATCAGTGCATGACCAGGCACGTGATCAGTGTATGTCCAGCCAAGTGATCAGTGCATGATAGCCACGTGATCAGTGCATGATCAGTCACGTGATCAGTGCATGATCAGTTATGTGATCAGTGTATGATCAGCCACGTGATCAGTGCATGATCAGCCACATGATCAGTGCATGATCAATTACGTGCTCAGTGCATGATCAGTCACGTGACCAGTACATGGTAGCTACGTGATCATTGCCTGATCAGCCACGTGATCAGTGCATGATAGCCACGTGATCAGTGCATGATAGCCACGTGATCAGTGCATGATCAGTCATGTGATACGTGTGTGATCAGCCACGTGATCAGTGCATGATATCCACGTGATCAGTGCATGACAGCCACGTGATCAGTGCATGAGAGCCACGTGATCAGTGCATGATCAGCCACGTGATCAGTGCATGATGAGCCACGTGATCAGTGCAGGATCAATTACGTGATCAGTGCATGATCAGTCACGTGACCAGTACATGGTTGCTACGTGATCGTGCATGATCAGCCACGTGAGCAGAGCATGATAGCCACGTGGTCAGTGCATGATCAGTCACGTGATCAGTACATGATCAGTCACGTGAACAGTGCATGATCATTTACGTGATCTTTGCATGATCAGTCACGTTACCAGTATATGGTTGCTACGTGATCATTCCATGAGGAGCCACGTGAGCAGTGCATGATAGCCACGTGATGTGTGCATGAGTTACGTGAGCAGAGTATGATCAGCCACGTGATCAGTGCATGAGTGCCACGTGATCAGTGCAGGATATGTCACGTGACAGGTGTGTGATCAGCCACGTGAACAGTGCATGTTCAGCCACGTGATCAGTGCATGATAGCCACGTGATCAGTGCATGATCAGTTACGTGAGCAGTGTATGATCAGCCACGTGATCAGTGCATGGTCAGACACGTGAACAGTGTATGATCAGCCACGTGATCAGTGCATGATATCCAAGTGATCAGTGCATGATCATCACGTGATCAGTGTATGATCAGCCACGTGAACAGTGCATGCTCAGTCACGTGATCTGGGCCTGCTGAGCTGCGTGATTACTGTCTGCTCATCTGCTTGACAATTGCCAGCTGAGCTGCACGATTCCTGCCTGTCATCTGCTTGACAATTGCCAGCTGTGCTGCGTAATTCCTGCCTGCTCAGCTGCTTGATTATTGCCAGCTGAGCAGCATGATTCCTCACACCTGAGTTCCATGATTATTGCCTGCTGACTGTTTGATTCGTGCCTACTCAGCTCTTTGTTTATTGCCTCCAGAGGCACATGATCAGTGTATGATAGCAAACATGATCAGCGCATGATCAGTCACATGATCAGCGCCATTAAGTCACGTGATCACTACATGATAGTCATGTGATCAGTCCATGCTCAGTCACGGTATCAGTGCATGATCAGCCACGTGATCAGTGCATGATCTGTCACAAGATTAGTGTATGATCATCCACGTGATCAGTGCACGGGCAGTCATGTGATCAGTGCATGATATAGACGTGAACAGTGCATGATCAGTCTCGTGATCAGTGCATGATAGCCACGTGATCAGTGCATGATCAGTCACCTGATGGGTGTATGATCATTCACGTGACCTGTACATGGTAGCTTGATCATTGCATGATCAGCCACGTGAGTAGTGCATGATAGCCACGTGATCAGTGCATGATCAGTCACGTGATCAGTGCATGATCAGTCACGTGATCAGTGCATGATCAGCCACGTGATCAGTGCATGATCAGCCACGTGATCAGTGCATGTCAGCCACGTGATCAGTGCATGATCAGCCACGTGATCAGTGCATGATCAGCCACGTGATCAGTGCATGATCAGGCACGTGATCAGTGCATGTCCAGCCACGTGATCAGTGCATGATCAGCCACGTGATCAGTGCATGATCAGTTACGTGATCAGTGCATGATCAGTTACGTGATCAGTACATGATAGCTACGTGATCAGTGCATGATCAGCCACGTGATCAGTGCATGATAGCCACGTGATCAGTGCATGATCAGTCACGTGACCAGTATGGTAGCTACGTGATCAGTGCATGATCAGCCACGCGATCAGTGCATGATAGCCACGTGATCAGTGCATGATCAGCCACGTGATCAGTGCATGATCAGTCACGTGAACAGTGCATGATCAGCCACGTGATCAGTGCATGATAGCCACGTGATCAGTGCATGATCATCACGTGATCAGTGCATGATCAGCCACGTGATCAGTGCATGCTCAGTCACGTGATCAGGGCCTGCTGAGCTGCGTGATTACTGTCTGCTCATCTGCTTGACAATTGCCAGCTGAGCTGCACGATTCCTGAATCTCAGCTGCTTGATTATTGCCAGCTGAGCAGCATGATTCCTCACACCTGTGTTCCATGATTATTGCCTGCTGACTGTTTGATTCGTGCCTACTCAGCTCTTTGTTTATTGCCTCCAGAGGCACATGATCAGTGTATGATAGCAAACATGATCAGTGCATGATCAGTCACATGATCAGTGCATTAAGTCACGTGATCAGTACATGATAGTCATGTGATCAGTCCATGATCAGTCACGTGATCAGTGCATGATCAGCCACGTGATCAGTGCATGATCAGTCACGTGATCAGTGCATGATCAGTCACGTGATCAGTGCATGGTAGCTACGTGATCATTGCATGATCAGCCACGTGATCAGTGCATGATAGCCACGTGATCAGTCCATGATAGCCACGTGATCAGTGCATGATCAGTCACATGATACATGTGTGATCAGCCACGTGATCAGTGCATGATAGCCACGTGATCAGTGCATGATCAGCCACGTGATCAGTGCATGATAGCCACGTGATCAGTGCATGATCAGTCACGTGATCATGTGTGATCAGCCACGTGATCAGTGCATGATAGCCACGGATCAGTGCATGATCAGCCACGTGATCAGTGCATGATCAGTCACGTGATCAGCATGATCAGTCACGTGATCAGTGCATGATCATTTACGTGATCAGTGCATGATCAGTCACGTGACCAGTATATGGTTGCTACGTGATCATCCATGACGAGCCACGTGAGCAGTGCATGATAGCCACGTGATGTGCATGAGTTACGGAGCAGAGTATGATCAGCCACGTGATCAGTGCATGAGTGCCATGATCAGTGCATGATATGTCACGTGACAGGTGTGTGATCAGCCACGTGATCAGTGCATGATCAGCCACGTGATCAGTGCATGATAGCCACGTGATCAGTGCATGATCAGCCACGTGATCAGTGCATGATCAGCCACGTGATCAGTGCATGATAGCCACGTGATCAGTGCATGGTCAGACACGTGAACAGTGTATGATCAGCCACGTGATCAGTGCATGATATCTAAGTGATCAGTGCATGATCATCACGTGATCAGTGTATGATCAGCCACGTGAACAGTGCATGCTCAGTCACGTGATCTGGGCCTGCTGAGCTGCGTGATTACTGTCTGCTCATCTGCTTGACAATTGCCAGCTGAGCTGCACGATTCCTGCCTGTCATCTGCTTGAAAATTGCCAGCTGTGCTGCGTAATTCCTGCCTGCTCAGCTACTTGATTATTGCCAGCTGAGCAGCATGATTCCTCACACCTGAGTTCCATGATTATTGCCTGCTGACTGTTTGATTCGTGCCTACTCAGCTCTTTGTTTATTGCCTCCAGAGGCACATGATCAGTGTATGATAGGAAACATGATCAGCGCATGATCAGTCACATGATCAGTGCCATTAAGTCACGTGATCACTACATGATAGTCATGTGATCAGTCCATGCTCATTCACGGTATCAGTGCATGATCAGCCACGTGATCAGTGCATGATCTGTCACAAGATTAGTGTATGATCATCCACGTGATCAGTGCACGGGCAGTCATGTGATCAGTGCATGATATAGACGTGATCAGTGCATGATCAGTCTCGTGATCAGTGCATGATAGCCACGTGATCAGTGCATGATCAGTCACGTGATCAGTGCATGATCAGTCACGTGACCAGTACATGGTAGCTGTGATCATGGCATGATCAGCCACGTGAGCAGTGCATGATAGCCACGTGATCAGTGCATGATCAGTCACGTGATCAGTGCATGATCAGCCACGTGATCAGTGCATGATAGCCACGTGATCAGTGCATGATCAGTCACGTGATCAGTGCATGATCAACGTGATCAGTGCATGATCAGCCACATGATCAGTGCATGATCAATTACGTGATCAGTGCATGATCAGTTACGTGACAGTACATGGTAGCCACGTGATCGTGCATGATCAGCCACGTGATCAGTGCATGATAGCCACGTGATCAGTGCATGATAGCCACGTGATCAGTGCATGATCAGTCATGTGATACGTGTGTGATCAGCCACGTGATCAGTGCATGATATCCACGTGATCAGTGCATGACAGCCACGTGATCAGTGCATGAGAGCCACGGATCAGTGCATGATCAGTCACGTGATACATGTGTGATCAGCCACGTGATCAGTGCATGATGAGCCACGTGATCAGTGCAGGATCAATTACGTGATCAGTGCATGATCAGTCACGTGACCAGTACATGGTTGCTACGTGATCGTTGCATGATCAGCCACGTGAGCAGAGCATGATAGCCACGTGATCAGTGCATGATCAGTCACGTGATCAGTACATGATCAGTCACGTGAACAGTGCATGATCATTTACGTGATCTTTGCATGATCAGTCACGTTACCAGTATATGGTTGCTACGTGATCATTCCATGACGAGCCACGTGAGCAGTGCATGATAGCCACGTGATGTGTGCATGAGTTACGTGAGCAGAGTATGATCAGCCACGTGATCAGTGCATGAGTGCCACGTGATCAGTGCATGATATCACGTGACAGGTGTGTGATCAGCCACGTGAACAGTGCATGTTCAGCCACGTGATCAGTGCATGATAGCCACGTGATCAGTGCATGATCAGTTACGTGAGCAGTGTATGATCAGCCACGTGATCAGTGCATGGTCAGACACGTGAACAGTGTATGATCAGCCACGTGATCAGTGCATGATATCCAGTGATCAGTGCATGATCATCACGTGATCAGTGTATGATCAGCCACGTGAACAGTGCATGCTCAGTCACGTGATCTGGGCCTGCTGAGCTGCATGATTACTGTCTGCTCATCTGCTTGACAATTGCCAGCTGAGCTGCACAATTCCTGCCAGCTCAGCTGCTTGATTATTGCCAGCTGAGCAGCATGATTCCTCACACCTGTGTTCCATGATTATTGCCTGCTGACTGTTTGATTCGTGCCTACTCAGCTCTTTGTTTATTGCCTCCAGAGGCACATGATCAGTCTATGATAGCAAACATGATCAGCGCATGACCAGTCACATGATCAGCGCCATTAAGTCACGTGATCACTACATGATAGTCATGTGATCAGTCCATGCTCAGTCACGGTATCAGTGCATGATCAGCCACGTGATCAGTGCATGATCTGTCACAAGATTAGTGTATGATCATCCACGTGATCAGTGCACGGGCAGTCATGTGATCAGTGCATGATGCAGACGTGAACAGTGCATGATCAGTCACGTGATCAGTGCATGATCAGCCACGTGATCAGTGCATGATCAGTCACGTGATCAGTGTATGTCCAGCCACGTGATCAGTGCATGATCAGCCACGTGATCAGTGCATGATCAGTCACGTGATCAGTGCATGATCAGTCACGTGATCAGTGCATGATCAGCCACGTGATCAGTGCATGATCAGCCACGTGATCAGTGCATGATCAAGTACGTGATCAGTGCATGATCAGTCACGTGATCAGTGCATGATAGCCGTGATCAGTGCATGATCAGCCACGTGATCAGTGCATGATAGCCACGTGATCAGTGCATGATCAGCCACGTGATCAGTGCATGATCAGTCATGATCAGTGCATGATCAGCCACGTGATCAGTGCATGATAGCCACGTGATCAGTGCATGATCAGCCACGTGATCAGTGCATGATAGCCACGATCAGTGCATGATCAGTCACGTGATCATGCATGATCAGCCACGTGATCAGTGCATGATCAGCCACGTGATCAGTGCATGATCAGTCACGTGATCAGTGCATGATCAGTCACGTGACAGTACATGGTAGCTACGTGATCATTGCATGATCAGCCACGTGCAGTGCATGATAGCCACGTGATCAGTGCATGATCAGTCACGTGATCAGTGCATGATCAGTCACGTGATCAGTGCATGATCAGCCACGTGATCAGTGCATGATCAGCCACGGATCAGTGCATGATAGCCACGTGATCAGTGCATGATCAGTCACGTGATCAGTGCATGATCAGTCACGTGATCAGTGCATGATCAGCCACGTGATCAGTGCATGATCAGTCACGTGATCAGTGCATGATCAGCCACGTGATCAGTGCATGATCAGCCACGTGATCAGTGCATGATCAGCCACGTGATCAGTGCATGATAGCCACGTGATCAGTGCATGATCAGCCACGTGATCAGTGCATGATCAGCCACATGATCAGTGCATGATCAATTACGTGATCAGTGCATGATCAGTCACGTGACCAGTACATGGTAGCTATGATCATTGCATGATCAGCCACGTGATCAGTGCATGATAGCCACGTGATCAGTGCATGATCAGTCATGTGATACGTGTGTGATCAGCCACATGATCAGTGCATGATATCCACGTGATCAGTGCATGACAGCCACGTGATCAGTGCATGAGAGCCACGGGATCAGTGCATGATCAGTCACGTGATACATGTGTGATCAGCCACGTGATCAGTGCATGATCAGCCACGTGATCAGTGCATGATCAATTACGTGATCAGTGCATGATCAGTCACGTGACCAGTACATGGTTGCTACGTGATCGTGCATGATCAGCCACGTGATCAGTGCATGATAGCCACGTGGTCAGTGCATGATCAGTCACGTGATCAGTTCATGATCAGTCACGTGATCAGTGCATGATCATTTACGTGATCTTTGCATGATCAGTCACGTTACCAGTATATGGTTGCTACGTGATCATTCCATGACGAGCCACGTGAGCAGTGCATGATAGCCACGTGATGTGTGCATGAGTTACGTGAGCAGAGTATGATCAGCCACGTGATCAGTGCATGAGTGCCACGTGATCAGTGCATGATATGTCACGTGACAGGTGTGTGATCAGCCACGTGAACAGTGCATGTTCAGCCACGTGATCAGTGCATGATAGCCACGTGATCAGTGCATGATCAGTTACGTGAGCAGTGTATGATCAGCCACGTGATCAGTGCATGGTCAGACACGTGAACAGTGTATGATCAGCCACGTGATCAGTGCATGATATCCAAGTGATCAGTGCATGATCATCACGTGATCAGTGTATGATCAGCCACGTGAACAGTGCATGCTCAGTCACGTGATCTGGGCCTGCTGAGCTGCGTGATTACTGTCTGCTCATCTGCTTGACAATTGCCAGCTGAGCTGCACGATTCCTGCCTGTCATCTGCTTGACAATTGCCAGCTGTGCTGCGTAATTCCTGCCTGCTCAGCTGCTTGATTATTGCCAGCTGAGCAGCATGATTCCTCACACCTGAGTTCCATGATTATTGCCTGCTGACTGTTTGATTCGTGCCTACTCAGCTCTTTGTTTATTGCCTCCAGAGGCACATGATCAGTGTATGATAGCAAACATGATCAGCGCATGATCAGTCACATGATCAGCGCCATTAAGTCACGTGATCACTACATGATAGTCATGTGATCAGTCCATGCTCAGTCACGTATCAGTGCATGATCAGCCACGTGATCAGTGCATGATCTGTCACAAGATTAGTGTATGATCATCCACGTGATCAGTGCACGGCAGTCATGTGATCAGTGCATGATATAGACGTGAACAGTGCATGATCAGTCTCGTGATCAGTGCATGATAGCCACGTGATCAGTGCATGATCAGTCACCTGATGGGTGTATGATCATTCACGTGACCTGTACATGGTAGCTACATGATCATTGCATGATCAGCCACGTGAGTAGTGCATGATAGCCACGTGATCACTGCATGATCAGTCACGTGATCAGTGCATGATCAGTCGTGACCAGTACATGGTAGCTGCGTGATCATGGCATGATCAGCCACGTGAGCAGTGCATGATAGCCACGTGATCAGTGCATGATCAGACACGAGATCAGTGCATGATCAGTCACGTGATCAGTGCATGATCAGCCACGTGATCAGTGCATGACCAGGCACGTGATCAGTGTATGTCAGCCACGTGATCAGTGCATGATAGCCACGTGATCAGTGCATGATCAGTCACGTGATCAGTGCATGATCAGTCATGTGATCAGTGTATGATCAGCCACGTGATCAGTGCATGATCAGCCACGTGATCAGTGCATGATCAACACGTGATCAGTGCATGATCAGTCACGTGACAGTACATGGTAGCACGTGATCATTGCATGATCAGCCACGTGATCAGTGCATGATAGCCACGTGATCAGTGCATGATAGCCACGTGATCAGTGCATGATCAGTCATGTGATACGTGTGTGATCAGCCACGTGATCAGTGCATGACAGCCACGTGATCAGTGCATGAGAGCCACGTGATCAGTGCATGATCAGTCACGTGATACATGTGTGATCAGCCACGTGATCAGTGCATGATGAGCCACGTGATCAGTGCATGATCAATTACGTGATCAGTGCATGATCAGTCACGTGATCAGTACATGGTTGCTACGTGATCGTGCATGATCAGCGTGAGCAGTGCATGATAGCCACGTGATCAGTGCATGATCAGTCACGTGATCAGTGCATGATCAGTCACGTGAACAGTGCATGATCATTTACGTGATCTGCATGATCAGCCACGTGACCAGTATATGGTTGCTACGTGATCATTGCATGACAGCCACGTGATCAGTGCATGATAGCCACGTGATGTGTGCATGAGTTGTGATCAGGCATGATCAGCCACGTGATCAGTGCATGATAGCCACGTGATCAGTGCATGATCAGTCACGTGATCAGTGCATGATCAGCCACGTGATCAGTGCATGATCAGCCACGTGATCAGTGCATGATCAGCCACGTGATCAGTGCATGATCAGCCACGTGATCAGTGCATGATCAGCCACGTGATCAGTGCATGATCAGCCACGTGATCAGTGCATGATCAGCCACGTGATCAGTGCATGATCAGCCACGTGATCAGTGCATGATCAGCATGATCAGTGCATGATCAATTACGTGATCAGTGCATGATCAGTCACGTGACCAGTACATGGTAGCTACGTGATCATTGCCTGATCAGCCACGTGATCAGTGCATGATAGCCACGTGATCAGTGCATGATCAGTCATGTGATACGTGTGTGATCAGCCACATGATCAGTGCATGATATCCACGTGATCAGTGCATGACAGCCACGTGATCAGTGCATGAGAGCCACGGGATCAGTGCATGATCAGTCACGTGATACATGTGTGATCAGCCACGTGATCAGTGCATGATGAGCCACGTGATCAGTGCAGGATCAATTACGTGATCAGTGCATGATCAGTCACGTGACCAGTACATGGTTGCTACGTGATCGTTGCATGATCAGCCACGTGAGCAGAGCATGATAGCCACGTGATCAGTGCATGATCAGTCACGTGATCAGTACATGATCAGTCACGTGAACAGTGCATGATCATTTACGTGATCTTTGCATGATCAGTCACGTTACCAGTATATGGTTGCTACGTGATCATTCCATGACGAGCCACGTGAGCAGTGCATGATAGCCACGTGATGTGTGCATGAGTTACGTGAGCAGAGTATGATCAGCCACGTGATCAGTGCATGAGTGCCACGTGATCAGTGCATGATATGTCACGTGACAGGTGTGTGATCAGCCACGTGAACAGTGCATGTTCAGCCACGTGATCAGTGCATGATAGCCACGTGATCAGTGCATGATCAGTTACGTGAGCAGTGTATGATCAGCCACGTGATCAGTGCATGGTCAGACACGTGAACAGTGTATGATCAGCCACGTGATCAGTGCATGATATCCAAGTGATCAGTGCATGATCATCACGTGATCAGTGTATGATCAGCCACGTGAACAGTGCATGCTCAGTCACGTGATCTGGGCCTGCTGAGCTGCGTGATTACTGTCTGCTCATCTGCTTGACAATTGCCAGCTGAGCTGCACGATTCCTGCCTGTCATCTGCTTGACAATTGCCAGCTGTGCTGCGTAATTCCTGCCTGCTCAGCTGCTTGATTATTGCCAGCTGAGCAGCATGATTCCTCACACCTGAGTTCCATGATTATTGCCTGCTGACTGTTTGATTCGTGCCTACTCAGCTCTTTGTTTATTGCCTCCAGAGGCACATGATCAGTGTATGATAGCAAACATGATCAGCGCATGATCAGTCACATGATCAGCGCCATTAAGTCACGTGATCACTACATGATAGTCATGTGATCAGTCCATGCTCAGTCACGGTATCAGTGCATGATCAGCCACGTGATCAGTGCATGATCTGTCACAAGATTAGTGTATGATCATCCACGTGATCAGTGCATGGGCAGTCATGTGATCAGTGCATGATATAGACGTGAACAGTGCATGATCAGTCTCGTGATCAGTGCATGATAGCCACGTGATCAGTGCATGATCAGTCACCTGATGGGTGTATGATCATTCACGTGACCTGTACATGGTAGCTACATGATCATTGCATGATCAGCCACGTGAGTAGTTCATGATAGCCACGTGATCACTGCATGATCAGTCACGTGATCAGTGCATGATCAGTCATGTGACCAGTACATGGTAGCTGCGTGATCATGGCATGATCAGCCACGTGAGCAGTGCATGATAGCCACGTGATCAGTGCATGATCAGACACGTGATCAGTGCATGATCAGTCACGTGATCAGTGCATGATCAGCCACGTGATCAGTGCATGACCAGGCACGTGATCAGTGTATGTCAGCCACGTGATCAGTGCATGATAGCCACGTGATCAGTGCATGATCAGTCACGTGATCAGTGCATGATCAGTCATGTGATCAGTGCATGATCAGCCACGTGATCAGTGCATGATCAGCCACATGATCAGTGCATGATCAATTACGTGATCAGTGCATGATCAGTCACGTGACCAGTACATGGTAGCTACGTGATCATTGCCTGATCAGCCACGTGATCAGTGCATGATAGCCACGTGATCAGTGCATGATAGCCACGTGATCAGTGCATGATCAGTCATGTGATCGTGTGTGATCAGCCACGTGATCAGTGCATGACAGCCACGTGATCAGTGCATGATAGCCACGTGATCAGTGCATGATCAGTCACGTGATACATGTGTGATCAGCCACGTGATCAGTGCATGATCAGCCACGTGATCAGTGCATGATCAATTACGTGATCAGTGCATGATCAGTCACGTGATCAGTACATGGTTGCTACGTGATCGTGCATGATCAGCCACGTGATCAGTGCATGATAGCCACGTGATCAGTGCATGATCAGTCACGTGATCAGTGCATGATCAGTCACGTGATCAGTGCATGATCATTTACGTGATCATTGCATGATCAGCCACGTGACCAGTATATGGTTGCTACGTGATCATTCCATGACAGCCACGTGATCAGTGCATGATAGCCACGTGATCAGTGCATGAGTTACGTGATCAGAGTATGATCAGCCACGTGATCAGTGCATGATAGCCACGTGATCAGTGCATGATCAGTCACGTGATCAGTGCATGATCAGTCACGTGATCAGTGCATGATCAGCCACGTGATCAGTGCATGATCAGTCACGTGATCAGTGCATGATCAGCCACGTGATCAGTGCATGATCAGCCACGTGATCAGTGCATGATCAGCCACGTGATCAGTGCATGATAGCCACGTGATCAGTGCATGATCAGCCACGTGATCAGTGCATGATCAGCCACGTGATCAGTGCATGATCAATCACGTGATCAGTGCATGATCAGTCACGTGACCAGTACATGGTAGCTACGTGATCATTGCATGATCAGCCACGTGATCAGTGCATGATAGCCACGTGATCAGTGCATGATCAGTCATGTGATACGTGTGTGATCAGCCACGTGATCAGTGCATGATATCCACGTGATCAGTGCATGACAGCCACGTGATCAGTGCATGAGAGCCACGGATCAGTGCATGATCAGTCACGTGATACATGTGTGATCAGCCACGTGATCAGTGCATGATGAGCCACGTGATCAGTGCAGGATCAATTACGTGATCAGTGCATGATCAGTCACGTGACCAGTACATGGTTGCTACGTGATCGTTGCATGATCAGCCACGTGAGCAGAGCATGATAGCCACGTGATCAGTGCATGATCAGTCACGTGATCAGTACATGATCAGTCACGTGAACAGTGCATGATCATTTACGTGATCTGTGCATGATCAGTCACGTGACCAGTATATGGTAGCTACGTGATCATTCCATGACGAGCCACGTGAGCAGTGCATGATAGCCACGTGATGTGTGCATGAGTTACGTGAGCAGAGTATGATCAGCCACGTGATCAGTGCATGAGTGCCACGTGATCAGTGCATGATATGTCACGTGACAGGTGTGTGATCAGCCACGTGAACAGTGCATGTTCAGCCACGTGATCAGTGCATGATAGCCACGTGATCAGTGCATGATCAGTTACGTGAGCAGTGTATGATCAGCCACGTGATCAGTGCATGGTCAGACACGTGAACAGTGTATGATCAGCCACGTGATCAGTGCATGATATCCAAGTGATCAGTGCATGATCATCACGTGATCAGTGTATGATCAGCCACGTGAACAGTGCATGCTCAGTCACGTGATCTGGGCCTGCTGAGCTGCGTGATTACTGTCTGCTCATCTGCTTGACAATTGCCAGCTGAGCTGCACGATTCCTGCCTGTCATCTGCTTGACAATTGCCAGCTGTGCTGCGTAATTCCTGCCTGCTCAGCTGCTTGATTATTGCCAGCTGAGCAGCATGATTCCTCACACCTGAGTTCCATGATTATTGCCTGCTGACTGTTTGATTCGTGCCTACTCAGCTCTTTGTTTATTGCCTCCAGAGGCACATGATCAGTGTATGATAGCAAACATGATCAGCGCATGATCAGTCACATGATCAGCGCCATTAAGTCACGTGATCACTACATGATAGTCATGTGATCAGTCCATGCTCAGTCACGGTATCAGTGCATGATCAGCCACGTGATCAGTGCATGATCTGTCACAAGATTAGTGTATGATCATCCACGTGATCAGTGCATGGGCAGTCATGTGATCAGTGCATGATATAGACGTGATCAGTGCATGATCAGTCTCGTGATCAGTGCATGATAGCCACGTGATCAGTGCATGATCAGTCACCTGATGGGTGTATGATCATTCACGTGACCTGTACATGGTAGCTACATGATCATTGCATGATCAGCCACGTGAGTAGTGCATGATAGCCACGTGATCACTGCATGATCAGTCACGTGATCAGTGCATGATCAGTCATGTGACCAGTACATGGTAGCTGCGTGATCATGGCATGATCAGCCACGTGAGCAGTGCATGATAGCCACGTGATCAGTGCATGATCAGACACGTGATCAGTGCATGATCAGTCACGTGATCAGTGCATGATCAGCCACGTGATCAGTGCATGACCAGGCACGTGATCAGTGTATGTCAGCCACGTGATCAGTGCATGATAGCCACGTGATCAGTGCATGATCAGTCACGTGATCAGTGCATGATCAGTCACGTGATCAGTGTATGATCAGCCACGTGATCAGTGCATGATCAGCCACATGATCAGTGCATGATCAATTACGTGATCAGTGCATGATCAGTCACGTGACCAGTGCATGGTAGCTACGTGATCATTGCATGATCAGCCACGTGATCAGTGCATGATAGCCACGTGATCAGTGCATGATAGCCACGTGATCAGTGCATGATCAGTCATGTGATAGTGTGTGATCAGCCACGTGATCAGTGCATGACAGCCACGTGATCAGTGCATGATAGCCACGTGATCAGTGCATGATCAGTCACGTGATACATGTGTGATCAGCCACGTGATCAGTGCATGATGAGCCACGTGATCAGTGCATGATCAATTACGTGATCAGTGCATGATCAGTCACGTGACCAGTACATGGTTGCTACGTGATCGTTGCATGATCAGCCACGTGAGCAGTGCATGATAGCCACGTGATCAGTGCATGATCAGTCACGTGATCAGTGCATGATCAGTCACGTGATCAGTGCATGATCATTTACGTGATCAGTGCATGATCAGTCACGTGACCAGTATATGGTTGCTACGTGATCATTGCATGATCAGCCACGTGATCAGTGCATGATAGCCACGTGATGTGTGCATGAGTTACGTGATCAGTATGATCAGCCACGTGATCAGTGCATGAGAGTCACGTGATCAGTGCATGATAGTCACGTGACAGTGTATGATCAGCCACGTGATCAGTGCATGATCAGCCACGTGATCAGTGCATGATCAGCCACGTGATCAGTGCATGATCAGTCACGTGATCAGTGCATGATCAGCCACGTGATCAGTGCATGATCAGCCACGTGATCAGTGCATGACAGCCACGTGATCAGTGCATGAGAGCCACGTGATCAGTGCATGATCAGTCACGTGATACATGTGTGATCAGCCACGTGATCAGTGCATGATGAGCCACGTGATCAGTGCAGGATCAATTACGTGATCAGTGCATGATCAGTCACGTGACCAGTACATGGTTGCTACGTGATCGTTGCATGATCAGCCACGTGAGCAGAGCATGATAGCCACGTGATCAGTGCATGATCAGTCACGTGATCAGTACATGATCAGTCACGTGAACAGTGCATGATCATTTACGTGATCTTTGCATGATCAGTCACGTGACCAGTATATGGTTGCTACGTGATCATTCCATGACGAGCCACGTGAGCAGTGCATGATAGCCACGTGATGTGTGCATGAGTTACGTGAGCAGAGTATGATCAGCCACGTGATCAGTGCATGAGTGCCACGTGATCAGTGCATGATATGTCACGTGACAGGTGTGTGATCAGCCACGTGAACAGTGCATGTTCAGCCACGTGATCAGTGCATGATAGCCACGTGATCAGTGCATGATCAGTTACGTGAGCAGTGTATGATCAGCCACGTGATCAGTGCATGGTCAGACACGTGAACAGTGTATGATCAGCCACGTGATCAGTGCATGATATCCAAGTGATCAGTGCATGATCATCACGTGATCAGTGTATGATCAGCCACGTGAACAGTGCATGCTCAGTCACGTGATCTGGGCCTGCTGAGCTGCGTGATTACTGTCTGCTCATCTGCTTGACAATTGCCAGCTGAGCTGCACGATTCCTGCCTGCTCAGCTGCTTGATTATTGCCAGCTGAGCAGCATGATTCCTCACACCTGAGTTCCATGATTATTGCCTGCTGACTGTTTGATTCGTGCCTACTCAGCTCTTTGTTTATTGCCTCCAGAGGCACATGATCAGTGTATGATAGCAAACATGATCAGCGCATGATCAGTCACATGATCAGCGCCATTAAGTCACGTGATCACTACATGATAGTCATGTGATCAGTCCATGCTCAGTCACGGTATCAGTGCATGATCAGCCACGTGATCAGTGCATGATCTGTCACATGATTAGTGTATGATCATCCACGTGATCAGTGCACGGGCAGTCATGTGATCAGTGCATGATATAGACGTGATCAGTGCATGATCAGTCTCGTGATCAGTGCATGATAGCCACGTGATCAGTGCATGATCAGTCACCTGATGGGTGTATGATCATTCACGTGACCTGTACATGGTAGCTACATGATCATTGCATGATCAGCCACGTGAGTAGTGCATGATAGCCACGTGATCACTGCATGATCAGTCACGTGATCAGTGCATGATCAGTCATGTGACCAGTACATGGTAGCTGCGTGATCATGCATGATCAGCCACGTGAGCAGTGCATGATAGCCACGTGATCAGTGCATGATCAGGCACGTGATCAGTGCATGATCAGCCACGTGATCAGTGCATGATAGCCACGTGATCAGTGCATGATCAGTCACGTGATCAGTGCATGATCAGCCACGTGATCAGTGCATGATCAGCCACGTGATCAGTGCATGATCAGTTACGTGATCAGTGCATGATCAGTCACGTGATCAGTACATGGTAGCTACGTGATCATTGCATGATCAGCCACGTGATCAGTGCATGATAGCCACGTGATCAGTGCATGATCAGCCACGTGATCAGTGCATGATCAGTCACGTGATACGTGTGTGATCAGCCACGTGATCAGTGCATGATAGCCACGTGATCAGTGCATGATCAGCCACGTGATCAGTGCATGAGAGCCACGTGATCAGTGCATGATCAGTCACGTGATCAGTGCATGATCAGTCACGTGATCAGTACATGTAGCACGTGATCAGTGCATGATCAGCCACGTGATCAGTGCATGATAGCCACGTGATCAGTGCATGATCAGTCACGTGATCAGTACATGGTAGCTACGTGATCAGTGCATGATCAGCCACGTGATCAGTGCATGATAGCCACGTGATCAGTGCATGATCAGTCACGTGATCAGTGCATGATCAGTCACGTGATCAGTGCATGATCAGCCGTGATCAGTGCATGATCAGTCACGTGACCAGTGTATGATTGCCACGTGATCAGTGCATGACAGCCACGTGATCAGTGCATGATAGCCACGTGATCAGTGCATGATCAGTTACGTGAGCAGTGTATGATCAGCCACGTGATCAGTGCATGATCAGACACGTGATCAGTGCATGATCAGCCACGTGATCAGTGCATGATATCCACGTGATCAGTGCATGATCATCACGTGATCAGTGCATGATCAGCCACGTGAACAGTGCATGCTCAGTCACGTGATCTGGGCCAGCTGAGCTGCGTGATTACTGTCTGCTCATCTGCTTGACAATTGCCAGCTGTGCTGCACGATTCCTGCCTGCTCAGCTGCTTGATTATTGCCAGCTGAGCAGCATGATTCCTCACACCTGAGTTCCATGATTATTGCCTGCTGACTGTTTGATTCGTGCCTACTCAGCTCTTTGTTTATTGCCTCCAGAGGCACATGATCAGTGTATGATAGCAAACATGATCAGCGCATGATCAGTCACATGATCAGCGCCATTAAGTCACGTGATCACTACATGATAGTCATGTGATCAGTCCATGCTCAGTCACGGTATCAGTGCATGATCAGCCACGTGATCAGTGCATGATCTGTCACATGATTAGTGTATGATCATCCACGTGATCAGTGCATGGGCAGTCATGTGATCAGTGCATGATATAGACGTGATCAGTGCATGATCAGTCTCGTGATCAGTGCATGATAGCCACGTGATCAGTGCATGATCAGTCACCTGATGGGTGTATGATCATTCACGTGACCTGTACATGGTAGCTACATGATCATTGCATGATCAGCCACGTGAGTAGTGCATGATAGCCACGTGATCACTGCATGATCAGTCACGTGATCAGTGCATGATCAGTCATGTGACCAGTACATGGTAGCTGCGTGATCATGGCATGATCAGCCACGTGAGCAGTGCATGATAGCCACGTGATCAGTGCATGATCAGACACGTGATCAGTGCATGATCAGTCACGTGATCAGTGCATGATCAGCCACGTGATCAGTGCATGATCAGTCACGTGATCAGTGCATGATCAGCCACGTGATCAGTGCATGATCAGTCACGTGATCAGTGCATGATCAGACGTGATCAGTGCATGATCAGTCACGTGATCAGTGCATGATCAGCCACGTGATCAGTGCATGATCAGTCACGTGATCAGTGCATGATCAGTCACGTGACCAGTACATGATAGCTACGTGATCAGTGCATGATCAGCCACGTGATCAGTGCATGATAGCCACGTGATCAGTGCATGATCAGTCACGTGATCAGTGCATGATCAGTCACGTGATCAGTGCATGATAGCTGCGTGATCATGCATGATCAGCCACGTGATCAGTGCATGATAGCCACGTGATCAGTGCATGATCAGTCACGTGATCAGTGCATGATCAGTCACGTGATCAGTGCATGATCAGCCACGTGATCAGTGCATGATCAGCCACGTGATCAGTGCATGATCAGCCACGTGATCAGTGCATGATCAGTCACGTGATCAGTGCATGATCAGCCACGTGATCAGTGCATGATCAGCCACGTGATCAGTGCATGATCAGTCACGTGATCAGTGCATGATCAGTCACGTGATCAGTGCATGATCAGCCACGTGATCAGTGCATGATCAGCCACGTGATCAGTGCATGATCAATTACGTGATCAGTGCATGATCAGTCACGTGACCAGTGCATGGTAGCTACGTGATCAGTGCATGATCAGCCACGTGATCAGTGCATGATAGCCACGTGATCAGTGCATGATCAGTCACGTGATCAGTGCATGATCAGCCACGTGATCAGTGCATGATCAGTACGTGATCAGTGCATGATCAGTCACGTGACCAGTGCATGATAGCCACGTGATCAGTGCATGATCAGCCACGTGATCAGTGCATGATAGCCACGTGATCAGTGCATGATAGCCACGTGATCAGTGCATGATCAGTCACGTGATCAGTGCATGATCAGCCACGTGATCAGTGCATGATATCCACGTGATCAGTGCATGATCAGCCACGTGATCAGTGCATGATAGCCACGTGATCAGTGCATGATCAGTCACGTGATCATGTGTGATCAGCCACGTGATCAGTGCATGATCAGCCACGTGATCAGTGCATGATCAGTACGTGATCAGTGCATGATCAGTCACGTGATCAGTACATGGTAGCTACGTGATCATTGCATGATCAGCCACGTGATCAGTGCATGATAGCCACGTGATCAGTGCATGATCAGTCACGTGATCAGTGCATGATCAGTCACGTGATCAGTGCATGATCAGCCACGTGATCAGTGCATGATCAGTCACGTGATCAGTGCATGATAGCCACGTGATCAGTGCATGATCAGTCACGTGATCAGTGCATGATCAGTCACGTGATCAGTGCATGATCAGTCACGTGATCAGTGCATGATCAGCCACGTGATCAGTGCATGATAGCCACGTGATCAGTGCATGATCAGCCACGTGATCAGTGCATGATCAGCCACGTGATCAGTGCATGATCAGTTACGTGATCAGTGCATGATCAGTCACGTGACCAGTACATGGTAGCTACGTGATCATTGCATGATCAGCCACGTGATCAGTGCATGATAGCCACGTGATCAGTGCATGATCAGTCATGTGATACGTGTGTGATCAGCCACGTGATCAGTGCATGATATCCACGTGATCAGTGCATGACAGCCACGTGATCAGTGCATGAGAGCCACGTGATCAGTGCATGATCAGTCACGTGATACATGTGTGATCAGCCACGTGATCAGTGCATGATGAGCCACGTGATCAGTGCAGGATCAATTACGTGATCAGTGCATGATCAGTCACGTGACCAGTACATGGTTGCTACGTGATCGTTGCATGATCAGCCACGTGAGCAGAGCATGATAGCCACGTGATCAGTGCATGATCAGTCACGTGATCAGTACATGATCAGTCACGTGAACAGTGCATGATCATTTACGTGATCAGTGCATGATCAGTCACGTGACCAGTATATGGTAGCTACGTGATCATTCCATGACGAGCCACGTGAGCAGTGCATGATAGCCACGTGATGTGTGCATGAGTTACGTGAGCAGAGTATGATCAGCCACGTGATCAGTGCATGAGTGCCACGTGATCAGTGCATGATATGTCACGTGACAGGTGTGTGATCAGCCACGTGAACAGTGCATGTTCAGCCACGTGATCAGTGCATGATAGCCACGTGATCAGTGCATGATCAGTTACGTGAGCAGTGTATGATCAGCCACGTGATCAGTGCATGGTCAGACACGTGAACAGTGTATGATCAGCCACGTGATCAGTGCATGATATCCAAGTGATCAGTGCATGATCATCACGTGATCAGTGTATGATCAGCCACGTGAACAGTGCATGCTCAGTCACGTGATCTGGGCCTGCTGAGCTGCGTGATTACTGTCTGCTCATCTGCTTGACAATTGCCAGCTGAGCTGCACGATTCCTGCCTGCTCAGCTGCTTGATTATTGCCAGCTGAGCAGCATGATTCCTCACACCTGAGTTCCATGATTATTGCCTGCTGACTGTTTGATTCGTGCCTACTCAGCTCTTTGTTTATTGCCTCCAGAGGCACATGATCAGTGTATGATAGCAAACATGATCAGCGCATGATCAGTCACATGATCAGCGCCATTAAGTCACGTGATCACTACATGATAGTCATGTGATCAGTCCATGCTCAGTCACGGTATCAGTGCATGATCAGCCACGTGATCAGTGCATGATCTGTCACATGATTAGTGTATGATCATCCACGTGATCAGTGCATGGGCAGTCATGTGATCAGTGCATGATATAGACGTGATCAGTGCATGATCAGTCTCGTGATCAGTGCATGATAGCCACGTGATCAGTGCATGATCAGTCACCTGATGGGTGTATGATCATTCACGTGACCTGTACATGGTAGCTACATGATCATTGCATGATCAGCCACGTGAGTAGTGCATGATAGCCACGTGATCACTGCATGATCAGTCACGTGATCAGTGCATGATCAGTCATGTGACCAGTACATGGTAGCTGCGTGATCATGGCATGATCAGCCACGTGAGCAGTGCATGATAGCCACGTGATCAGTGCATGATCAGACACGTGATCAGTGCATGATCAGTCACGTGATCAGTGCATGATCAGCCACGTGATCAGTGCATGATCAGTCACGTGATCAGTGTATGATCAGCCACGTGATCAGTGCATGATCAGTCACGTGATCAGTGCATGATCAGACGTGATCAGTGCATGATCAGTCACGTGATCAGTGCATGATCAGCCACGTGATCAGTGCATGATCAGTCACGTGATCAGTGCATGATCAGTCACGTGACCAGTACATGGTAGCTACGTGATCAGTGCATGATCAGCCACGTGATCAGTGCATGATAGCCACGTGATCAGTGCATGATCAGTCACGTGATCAGTGCATGATCAGTCACGTGATCAGTGCATGTAGCTGCGTGATCATGCATGATCAGCCACGTGATCAGTGCATGATAGCCACGTGATCAGTGCATGATCAGTCACGTGATCAGTGCATGATCAGTCACGTGATCAGTGCATGATCAGTTACGTGATCAGTGCATGATCAGCCACGTGATCAGTGCATGATCAGCCACGTGATCAGTGCATGATCAGCCACGTGATCAGTGCATGATAGCCACGTGATCAGTGCATGATCAGTCACGTGATCAGTGCATGATCAGCCACGTGATCAGTGCATGATCAGCCACGTGATCAGTGCATGATCAGCCACGTGATCAGTGCATGATCAATTACGTGATCAGTGCATGATCAGTCACGTGACCAGTACATGGTAGCTACGTGATCATTGCATGATCAGCCACGTGATCAGTGCATGATAGCCACGTGATCAGTGCATGATCAGCCACGTGATCAGTGCATGATCAGTCATGTGATCGTGTGTGATCAGCCACGTGATCAGTGCATGATATCCACGTGATCAGTGCATGATCAGCCACGTGATCAGTGCATGATAGCCACGTGATCAGTGCATGATCAGTCACGTGATCATGTGTGATCAGCCACGTGATCAGTGCATGATCAGCCACGTGATCAGTGATGATCATTACGTGATCAGTGCATGATCAGTCACGTGACCAGTACATGGTTGCTACGTGATCAGTGCATGATCAGCCACGTGATCAGTGCATGATAGCCACGTGATCAGTGCATGATCAGTCACGTGATCAGTGCATGATCAGTCACGTGATCAGTGCATGATCAGCCACGTGATCAGTGCATGATCAGCCACGTGATCAGTGCATGATAGCCACGTGATCAGTGCATGATCAGTCACGTGATCAGTGCATGATCAGTCACGTGATCAGTGCATGATCAGCCACGTGATCAGTGCATGATCAGCCACGTGATCAGTGCATGATCAGTCACTGATCAGTGTATGATCATTCACGTGATCAGTACATGGTAGCTACATGATCATTGCATGATCAGCCACGTGATAGTGCATGATAGCCACGTGATCAGTGCATGATCAGTCACGTGATCAGTGCATGATCAGTCACGTGACCAGTACATGGTAGCTGCGTGATCATGGCATGATCAGCCACGTGATCAGTGCATGATAGCCACGTGATCAGTGCATGATCAGACACGTGATCAGTGCATGATCAGTCACGTGATCAGTGCATGATCAGCCACGTGATCAGTGCATGATCAGGCACGTGATCAGTGCATGATCAGCCACGTGATCAGTGCATGATAGCCACGTGATCAGTGCATGATCAGCCACGTGATCAGTGCATGATCAGCCACGTGATCAGTGCATGATCAGTTACGTGATCAGTGCATGATCAGTCACGTGACCAGTACATGGTAGCTACGTGATCATTGCATGATCAGCCACGTGATCAGTGCATGATAGCCACGTGATCAGTGCATGATCAGTCATGTGATACGTGTGTGATCAGCCACGTGATCAGTGCATGATATCCACGTGATCAGTGCATGACAGCCACGTGATCAGTGCATGAGAGCCACGTGATCAGTGCATGATCAGTCACGTGATACATGTGTGATCAGCCACGTGATCAGTGCATGATGAGCCACGTGATCAGTGCAGGATCAATTACGTGATCAGTGCATGATCAGTCACGTGACCAGTACATGGTTGCTACGTGATCGTTGCATGATCAGCCACGTGAGCAGAGCATGATAGCCACGTGATCAGTGCATGATCAGTCACGTGATCAGTACATGATCAGTCACGTGAACAGTGCATGATCATTTACGTGATCTTTGCATGATCAGTCACGTGACCAGTATATGGTTGCTACGTGATCATTCCATGACGAGCCACGTGAGCAGTGCATGATAGCCACGTGATGTGTGCATGAGTTACGTGAGCAGAGTATGATCAGCCACGTGATCAGTGCATGAGTGCCACGTGATCAGTGCATGATATGTCACGTGACAGGTGTGTGATCAGCCACGTGAACAGTGCATGTTCAGCCACGTGATCAGTGCATGATAGCCACGTGATCAGTGCATGATCAGTTACGTGAGCAGTGTATGATCAGCCACGTGATCAGTGCATGGTCAGACACGTGAACAGTGTATGATCAGCCACGTGATCAGTGCATGATATCCAAGTGATCAGTGCATGATCATCACGTGATCAGTGTATGATCAGCCACGTGAACAGTGCATGCTCAGTCACGTGATCTGGGCCTGCTGAGCTGCGTGATTACTGTCTGCTCATCTGCTTGACAATTGCCAGCTGAGCTGCACGATTCCTGCCTGTCATCTGCTTGACAATTGCCAGCTGTGCTGCGTAATTCCTGCCTGCTCAGCTGCTTGATTATTGCCAGCTGAGCAGCATGATTCCTCACACCTGAGTTCCATGATTATTGCCTGCTGACTGTTTGATTCGTGCCTACTCAGCTCTTTGTTTATTGCCTCCAGAGGCACATGATCAGTGTATGATAGCAAACATGATCAGCGCATGATCAGTCACATGATCAGCGCCATTAAGTCACGTGATCACTACATGATAGTCATGTGATCAGTCCATGCTCAGTCACGGTATCAGTGCATGATCAGCCACGTGATCAGTGCATGATCTGTCACAAGATTAGTGTATGATCATCCACGTGATCAGTGCACGGGCAGTCATGTGATCAGTGCATGATATAGACGTGAACAGTGCATGATCAGTCTCGTGATCAGTGCATGATAGCCACGTGATCAGTGCATGATCAGTCACCTGATGGGTGTATGATCATTCACGTGACCTGTACATGGTAGCTACATGATCATTGCATGATCAGCCACGTGAGTAGTGCATGATAGCCACGTGATCACTGCATGATCAGTCACGTGATCAGTGCATGATCAGTCATGTGACCAGTACATGGTAGCTGCGTGATCATGGCATGATCAGCCACGTGAGCAGTGCATGATAGCCACGTGATCAGTGCATGATCAGACACGAGATCAGTGCATGATCAGTCACGTGATCAGTGCATGATCAGCCACGTGATCAGTGCATGACCAGGCACGTGATCAGTGTATGTCCAGCCAAGTGATCAGTGCATGATAGCCACGTGATCAGTGCATGATCAGTCACGTGATCAGTGCATGATCAGTTATGTGATCAGTGTATGATCAGCCACGTGATCAGTGCATGATCAGCCACATGATCAGTGCATGATCAATTACGTGATCAGTGCATGATCAGTCACGTGACCAGTACATGGTAGCTACGTGATCATTGCCTGATCAGCCACGTGATCAGTGCATGATAGCCACGTGATCAGTGCATGATAGCCACGTGATCAGTGCATGATCAGTCATGTGATACGTGTGTGATCAGCCACGTGATCAGTGCATGATATCCACGTGATCAGTGCATGACAGCCACGTGATCAGTGCATGAGAGCCACGGGATCAGTGCATGATCAGTCACGTGATACATGTGTGATCAGCCACGTGATCAGTGCATGATGAGCCACGTGATCAGTGCAGGATCAATTACGTGATCAGTGCATGATCAGTCACGTGACCAGTACATGGTTGCTACGTGATCGTTGCATGATCAGCCACGTGAGCAGAGCATGATAGCCACGTGATCAGTGCATGATCAGTCACGTGATCAGTACATGATCAGTCACGTGAACAGTGCATGATCATTTACGTGATCTTTGCATGATCAGTCACGTGACCAGTATATGGTTGCTACGTGATCATTCCATGACGAGCCACGTGAGCAGTGCATGATAGCCACGTGATGTGTGCATGATTTACGTGAGCAGAGTATGATCAGCCACGTGATCAGTGCATGAGTGCCACGTGATCAGTGCATGATATGTCACGTGACAGGTGTGTGATCAGCCACGTGAACAGTGCATGTTCAGCCACGTGATCAGTGCATGATAGCCACGTGATCAGTGCATGATCAGTTACGTGAGCAGTGTATGATCAGCCACGTGATCAGTGCATGGTCAGACACGTGAACAGTGTATGATCAGCCACGTGATCAGTGCATGATATCCAAGTGATCAGTGCATGATCATCACGTGATCAGTGTATGATCAGCCACGTGAACAGTGCATGCTCAGTCACGTGATCTGGGCCTGCTGAGCTGCGTGATTACTGTCTGCTCATCTGCTTGACAATTGCCAGCTGAGCTGCACGATTCCTGCCTGTCATCTGCTTGACAATTGCCAGCTGTGCTGCGTAATTCCTGCCTGCTCAGCTGCTTGATTATTGCCAGCTGAGCAGCATGATTCCTCACACCTGAGTTCCATGATTATTGCCTGCTGACTGTTTGATTCGTGCCTACTCAGCTCTTTGTTTATTGCCTCCAGAGGCACATGATCAGTGTATGATAGCAAACATGATCAGCGCATGATCAGTCACATGATCAGCGCCATTAAGTCACGTGATCACTACATGATAGTCATGTGATCAGTCCATGCTCAGTCACGGTATCAGTGCATGATCAGCCACGTGATCAGTGCATGATCTGTCACAAGATTAGTGTATGATCATCCACGTGATCAGTGCACGGGCAGTCATGTGATCAGTGCATGATATAGACGTGATCAGTGCATGATCAGTCTCGTGATCAGTGCATGATAGCCACGTGATCAGTGCATGATCAGTCACCTGATGGGTGTATGATCATTCACGTGACCTGTACATGGTAGCTACATGATCATTGCATGATCAGCCACGTGAGTAGTTCATGATAGCCACGTGATCACTGCATGATCAGTCACGTGATCAGTGCATGATCAGTCATGTGACCAGTACATGGTAGCTGCGTGATCATGGCATGATCAGCCACGTGAGCAGTGCATGATAGCCACGTGATCAGTGCATGATCAGACACGAGATCAGTGCATGATCAGTCACGTGATCAGTGCATGATCAGCCACGTGATCAGTGCATGACCAGGCACGTGATCAGTGTATGTCAGCCAAGTGATCAGTGCATGATAGCCACGTGATCAGTGCATGATCAGTCACGTGATCAGTGCATGATCAGTTACGTGATCAGTGTATGATCAGCCACGTGATCAGTGCATGATCAGCCACATGATCAGTGCATGATCAATTACGTGATCAGTGCATGATCAGTCACGTGACCAGTACATGGTAGCTACGTGATCATTGCCTGATCAGCCACGTGATCAGTGCATGATAGCCACGTGATCAGTGCATGATAGCCACGTGATCAGTGCATGATCAGTCATGTGATACGTGTGTGATCAGCCACGTGATCAGTGCATGATATCCACGTGATCAGTGCATGACAGCCACGTGATCAGTGCATGAGAGCCACGTGATCAGTGCATGATCAGTCACGTGATCATGTGTGATCAGCCACGTGATCAGTGCATGATGAGCCACGTGATCAGTGCATGATCAATTACGTGATCAGTGCATGATCAGTCACGTGACCAGTACATGGTTGCTACGTGATCGTTGCATGATCAGCCACGTGAGCAGTGCATGATAGCCACGTGATCAGTGCATGATCAGTCACGTGATCAGTGCATGATCAGTCACGTGAACAGTGCATGATCATTTACGTGATCTTTGCATGATCAGTCACGTGACCAGTATATGGTTGCTACGTGATCATTCCATGACGAGCCACGTGAGCAGTGCATGATAGCCACGTGATGTGTGCATGAGTTACGTGAGCAGAGTATGATCAGCCACGTGATCAGTGCATGAGTGCCACGTGATCAGTGCATGATATGTCACGTGACAGTGTGTGATCAGCCACGTGAACAGTGCATGATCAGCCACGTGATCAGTGCATGATAGCCACGTGATCAGTGCATGATCAGTTACGTGATCAGTGTATGATCAGCCACGTGATCAGTGCATGATCAGCACGTGATCAGTGTATGATCAGCCACGTGATCAGTGCATGCTCAGTCACGTGATCAGTGCCTGCTGAGCTGCGTGATTACTGTCTGCTCATCTGCTTGACAATTGCCAGCTGAGCTGCACGATTCCTGCCTGCTCAGCTGCTTGATTATTGCCAGCTGAGCAGCATGATTCCTCACACCTGAGTTCCATGATTATTGCCTGCTGACTGTTTGATTCGTGCCTACTCAGCTCTTTGTTTATTGCCTCCAGAGGCACATGATCAGTGTATGATAGCAAACATGATCAGCGCATGATCAGTCACATGATCAGCGCCATTAAGTCACGTGATCACTACATGATAGTCATGTGATCAGTCCATGCTCAGTCACGGTATCAGTGCATGATCAGCCACGTGATCAGTGCATGATCTGTCACGTGATCAGTGTATGATCATCCACGTGATCAGTGCATGGTAGCTACATGATCAGTGCATGATCAGCCACGTGATCAGTGCATGATAGCCACGTGATCAGTGCATGATCAGTCACGTGATCAGTGCATGATCAGTCACGTGACCAGTACATGGTAGCTACGTGATCATGGCATGATCAGCCACGTGATCAGTGCATGATAGCCACGTGATCAGTGCATGATCAGTCACGTGATCAGTGCATGATCAGTCACGTGATCAGTGCATGATCAGCCACGTGATCAGTGCATGATCAGCCACGTGATCAGTGCATGATCAGCCACGTGATCAGTGCATGATCAGTCACGTGATCAGTGCATGATAGCCACGTGATCAGTGCATGATCAGCCACGTGATCAGTGCATGATAGCCACGTGATCAGTGCATGATAGCCACGTGATCAGTGCATGATCAGTCACGTGATACGTGTGTGATCAGCCACGTGATCAGTGCATGATAGCCACGTGATCAGTGCATGATAGCCACGTGATCAGTGCATGATCAGCCACGTGATCAGTGCATGATCAGTCACGTGATCATGTGTGATCAGCCACGTGATCAGTGCATGATCAGCCACGTGATCAGTGCATGATCAATTACGTGATCAGTGCATGATCAGTCACGTGACCAGTACATGGTTGCTACGTGATCATTGCATGATCAGCCACGTGATCAGTGCATGATAGCCACGTGATCAGTGCATGATCAGTCACGTGATCAGTGCATGATCAGTCACGTGATCAGTGCATGATCATTTACGTGATCAGTGCATGATCAGTCACGTGACCAGTATATGGTAGCTACGTGATCATTGCATGACAGCCACGTGAGCAGTGCATGATAGCCACGTGATGTGCATGAGTTACGTGAGCAGTGTATGATCAGCCACGTGATCAGTGCATGAGTGCCACGTGATCAGTGCATGATAGTCACGTGATCAGTGCATGATCAGCCACGTGATCAGTGCATGATCAGCCACGTGATCAGTGCATGATAGCCACGTGATCAGTGCATGATCAGCCACGTGATCAGTGCATGATCAGTCACGTGATCAGTGCATGATCATCCACGTGATCAGTGCATGATCAGTCACGTGATCAGTGCATGATATAGACGTGATCAGTGCATGATCAGTCACGTGATCAGTGCATGATAGCCACGTGATCAGTGCATGATCAGTCACGTGATGGGTGCATGATCATTCACGTGACTGTACATGGTAGCTACATGATCATTGCATGATCAGCCACGTGATCAGTGCATGATAGCCACGTGATCAGTGCATGATCAGTCACGTGATCAGTGCATGATCAGTCACGTGATCAGTGCATGATAGCTGCGTGATCATGCATGATCAGCCACGTGATCAGTGCATGATAGCCACGTGATCAGTGCATGATCAGTCACGTGATCAGTGCATGATCAGTCACGTGATCAGTGCATGATCAGCCACGTGATCAGTGCATGATCAGGCACGTGATCAGTGCATGATCAGCCACGTGATCAGTGCATGATAGCCACGTGATCAGTGCATGATCAGTCACGTGATCAGTGCATGATCAGTCACGTGATCAGTGCATGATCAGCCACGTGATCAGTGCATGATCAGCCACGTGATCAGTGCATGATCAATTACGTGATCAGTGCATGATCAGTCACGTGACCAGTGCATGGTAGCTACGTGATCATTGCATGATCAGCCACGTGATCAGTGCATGATAGCCACGTGATCAGTGCATGATAGCCACGTGATCAGTGCATGATCAGTCATGTGATCGTGTGTGATCAGCCACGTGATCAGTGCATGATATCCACGTGATCAGTGCATGACAGCCACGTGATCAGTGCATGATAGCCACGTGATCAGTGCATGATCAGTCACGTGATCATGTGTGATCAGCCACGTGATCAGTGCATGATGAGCCACGTGATCAGTGCATGATCAATTACGTGATCAGTGCATGATCAGTCACGTGACCAGTACATGGTTGCTACGTGATCGTTGCATGATCAGCCACGTGAGCAGTGCATGATAGCCACGTGATCAGTGCATGATCAGTCACGTGATCAGTACATGATCAGTCACGTGAACAGTGCATGATCATTTACGTGATCAGTGCATGATCAGTCACGTGACCAGTATATGGTAGCTACGTGATCATTCCATGACGAGCCACGTGAGCAGTGCATGATAGCCACGTGATGTGTGCATGAGTTACGTGAGCAGAGTATGATCAGCCACGTGATCAGTGCATGAGTGCCACGTGATCAGTGCATGATATGTCACGTGACAGGTGTGTGATCAGCCACGTGATCAGTGCATGATCAGCCACGTGATCAGTGCATGATAGCCACGTGATCAGTGCATGATCAGTTACGTGATCAGTGTATGATCAGCCACGTGATCAGTGCATGATCAGTCACGTGATCAGTGTATGATCAGCCACGTGATCAGTGCATGCTCAGTCACGTGATCAGTGCCTGCTGAGCTGCGTGATTACTGTCTGCTCATCTGCTTGACAATTGCCAGCTGAGCTGCACGATTCCTGCCTGCTCAGCTGCTTGATTATTGCCAGCTGAGCAGCATGATTCCTCACACCTGAGTTCCATGATTATTGCCTGCTGACTGTTTGATTCGTGCCTACTCAGCTCTTTGTTTATTGCCTCCAGAGGCACATGATCAGTGTATGATAGCAAACATGATCAGCGCATGATCAGTCACATGATCAGCGCCATTAAGTCACGTGATCACTACATGATAGTCATGTGATCAGTCCATGCTCAGTCACGGTATCAGTGCATGATCAGCCACGTGATCAGTGCATGATCAGTCACGTGATCAGTGCATGATCAGTCACGTGATCAGTGCATGGTAGCTACATGATCAGTGCATGATCAGCCACGTGATCAGTGCATGATAGCCACGTGATCAGTGCATGATCAGTCACGTGATCAGTGCATGATCAGTCACGTGACCAGTACATGGTAGCTACGTGATCATTGCATGATCAGCCACGTGATCAGTGCATGATAGCCACGTGATCAGTGCATGATCAGTCACGTGATCAGTGCATGATCAGTCACGTGATCAGTGCATGATCAGCCACGTGATCAGTGCATGATCAGCCACGTGATCAGTGCATGATCAGCCACGTGATCAGTGCATGATCAGTCACGTGATCAGTGCATGATAGCTACGTGATCAGTGCATGATCAGCCACGTGATCAGTGCATGATAGCCACGTGATCAGTGCATGATCAGCCACGTGATCAGTGCATGATCAGTCACGTGATCGTGTGTGATCAGCCACGTGATCAGTGCATGATATCCACGTGATCAGTGCATGATAGCCACGTGATCAGTGCATGATAGCCACGTGATCAGTGCATGATCAGTCACGTGATCATGTGTGATCAGCCACGTGATCAGTGCATGATCAGCCACGTGATCAGTGCATGATCAATTACGTGATCAGTGCATGATCAGTCACGTGACCAGTACATGGTTGCTACGTGATCGTGCATGATCAGCCACGTGATCAGTGCATGATAGCCACGTGATCAGTGCATGATCAGTCACGTGATCAGTGCATGATCAGTCACGTGATCAGTGCATGATCATTTACGTGATCAGTGCATGATCAGTCACGTGACCAGTATATGGTAGCTACGTGATCATTGCATGACAGCCACGTGATCAGTGCATGATAGCCACGTGATGTGTGCATGAGTTACGTGAGCAGTGTATGATCAGCCACGTGATCAGTGCATGAGTGCCACGTGATCAGTGCATGATAGTCACGTGATCAGTGCATGATCAGCCACGTGATCAGTGCATGATCAGCCACGTGATCAGTGCATGATAGCCACGTGATCAGTGCATGATCAGCCACGTGATCAGTGCATGATCAGTCACGTGATCAGTGTATGATCATCCACGTGATCAGTGCATGCAGTCATGTGATCAGTGCATGATATAGACGTGATCAGTGCATGATCAGTCACGTGATCAGTGCATGATAGCCACGTGATCAGTGCATGATCAGTCACGTGATGGGTGCATGATCATTCACGTGACCTGTACATGGTAGCTACATGATCATTGCATGATCAGCCACGTGATAGTGCATGATAGCCACGTGATCAGTGCATGATCAGTCACGTGATCAGTGCATGATCAGTCATGTGACCAGTACATGATAGCTGCGTGATCATGGCATGATCAGCCACGTGATCAGTGCATGATAGCCACGTGATCAGTGCATGATCAGACACGTGATCAGTGCATGATCAGTCACGTGATCAGTGCATGATCAGCCACGTGATCAGTGCATGATCAGGCACGTGATCAGTGCATGATCAGCCACGTGATCAGTGCATGATAGCCACGTGATCAGTGCATGATCAGTCACGTGATCAGTGCATGATCAGTTATGTGATCAGTGCATGATCAGCCACGTGATCAGTGCATGATCAGCCACATGATCAGTGCATGATCAATTACGTGATCAGTGCATGATCAGTCACGTGACCAGTGCATGGTAGCTACGTGATCATTGCATGATCAGCCACGTGATCAGTGCATGATAGCCACGTGATCAGTGCATGATAGCCACGTGATCAGTGCATGATCAGTCATGTGATACGTGTGTGATCAGCCACGTGATCAGTGCATGATATCCACGTGATCAGTGCATGACAGCCACGTGATCAGTGCATGAGAGCCACGGGATCAGTGCATGATCAGTCACGTGATACATGTGTGATCAGCCACGTGATCAGTGCATGATGAGCCACGTGATCAGTGCAGGATCAATTACGTGATCAGTGCATGATCAGTCACGTGACCAGTACATGGTTGCTACGTGATCGTTGCATGATCAGCCACGTGAGCAGAGCATGATAGCCACGTGATCAGTGCATGATCAGTCACGTGATCAGTACATGATCAGTCACGTGAACAGTGCATGATCATTTACGTGATCTTTGCATGATCAGTCACGTGACCAGTATATGGTTGCTACGTGATCATTCCATGACGAGCCACGTGAGCAGTGCATGATAGCCACGTGATGTGTGCATGAGTTACGTGAGCAGAGTATGATCAGCCACGTGATCAGTGCATGAGTGCCACGTGATCAGTGCATGATATGTCACGTGACAGGTGTGTGATCAGCCACGTGAACAGTGCATGTTCAGCCACGTGATCAGTGCATGATAGCCACGTGATCAGTGCATGATCAGTTACGTGAGCAGTGTATGATCAGCCACGTGATCAGTGCATGGTCAGACACGTGAACAGTGTATGATCAGCCACGTGATCAGTGCATGATATCCAAGTGATCAGTGCATGATCATCACGTGATCAGTGTATGATCAGCCACGTGAACAGTGCATGCTCAGTCACGTGATCTGGGCCTGCTGAGCTGCGTGATTACTGTCTGCTCATCTGCTTGACAATTGCCAGCTGAGCTGCACGATTCCTGCCTGTCATCTGCTTGACAATTGCCAGCTGTGCTGCGTAATTCCTGCCTGCTCAGCTGCTTGATTATTGCCAGCTGAGCAGCATGATTCCTCACACCTGAGTTCCATGATTATTGCCTGCTGACTGTTTGATTCGTGCCTACTCAGCTCTTTGTTTATTGCCTCCAGAGGCACATGATCAGTGTATGATAGCAAACATGATCAGCGCATGATCAGTCACATGATCAGCGCCATTAAGTCACGTGATCACTACATGATAGTCATGTGATCAGTCCATGCTCAGTCACGGTATCAGTGCATGATCAGCCACGTGATCAGTGCATGATCTGTCACAAGATTAGTGTATGATCATCCACGTGATCAGTGCATGGGCAGTCATGTGATCAGTGCATGATATAGACGTGATCAGTGCATGATCAGTCTCGTGATCAGTGCATGATAGCCACGTGATCAGTGCATGATCAGTCACCTGATGGGTGTATGATCATTCACGTGACCTGTACATGGTAGCTACATGATCATTGCATGATCAGCCACGTGAGTAGTGCATGATAGCCACGTGATCACTGCATGATCAGTCACGTGATCAGTGCATGATCAGTCATGTGACCAGTACATGGTAGCTGCGTGATCATGGCATGATCAGCCACGTGAGCAGTGCATGATAGCCACGTGATCAGTGCATGATCAGACACGTGATCAGTGCATGATCAGTCACGTGATCAGTGCATGATCAGCCACGTGATCAGTGCATGACCAGGCACGTGATCAGTGTATGTCCAGCCACGTGATCAGTGCATGATAGCCACGTGATCAGTGCATGATCAGTCACGTGATCAGTGCATGATCAGTTACGTGATCAGTGTATGATCAGCCACGTGATCAGTGCATGATCAGCCACGTGATCAGTGCATGATCAGTCACGTGATCAGTGCATGATCAGTCACGTGATCAGTACATGGTAGCTACGTGATCAGTGCATGATCAGCCACGTGATCAGTGCATGATAGCCACGTGATCAGTGCATGATAGCCACGTGATCAGTGCATGATCAGTCATGTGATACGTGTGTGATCAGCCACGTGATCAGTGCATGATATCCACGTGATCAGTGCATGACAGCCACGTGATCAGTGCATGATAGCCACGTGATCAGTGCATGATCAGTCACGTGATCATGTGTGATCAGCCACGTGATCAGTGCATGATAGCCACGTGATCAGTGCATGATCAATTACGTGATCAGTGCATGATCAGTCACGTGACCAGTACATGGTAGCTACGTGATCGTGCATGATCAGCCACGTGATCAGTGCATGATAGCCACGTGATCAGTGCATGATCAGTCACGTGATCAGTGCATGATCAGTCACGTGAACAGTGCATGATCATTTACGTGATCAGTGCATGATCAGTCACGTGACCAGTATATGGTTGCTACGTGATCATTCCATGACGAGCCACGTGAGCAGTGCATGATAGCCACGTGATCAGTGCATGAGTTACGTGAGCAGTGTATGATCAGCCACGTGATCAGTGCATGAGTAGCCACGTGATCAGTGCATGATAGTCACGTGACAGTGTGTGATCAGCCACGTGATCAGTGCATGATCAGCCACGTGATCAGTGCATGATAGCCACGTGATCAGTGCATGATCAGTCACGTGATCAGTGCATGATCAGCCACGTGATCAGTGCATGATCAGTCACGTGATCAGTGCATGATAGCCACGTGATCAGTGCATGATCAGTCACGTGATCAGTGCATGATAGCCACGTGATCAGTGCATGATCAGTCACGTGATCAGTGCATGATCAGTCACGTGATCAGTGCATGATCAGTCACGTGATCAGTGCATGATCAGTCACGTGATCAGTGCATGATCAGCCACGTGATCAGTGCATGATCAATTACGTGATCAGTGCATGATCAGTCACGTGACCAGTACATGGTAGCTACGTGATCATTGCATGATCAGCCACGTGATCAGTGCATGATAGCCACGTGATCAGTGCATGATAGCCACGTGATCAGTGCATGATCAGTCATGTGATACGTGTGTGATCAGCCACGTGATCAGTGCATGATATCCACGTGATCAGTGCATGACAGCCACGTGATCAGTGCATGAGAGCCACGTGATCAGTGCATGATCAGTCACGTGATACATGTGTGATCAGCCACGTGATCAGTGCATGATGAGCCACGTGATCAGTGCATGATCAATTACGTGATCAGTGCATGATCAGTCACGTGACCAGTACATGGTTGCTACGTGATCGTTGCATGATCAGCCACGTGAGCAGTGCATGATAGCCACGTGATCAGTGCATGATCAGTCACGTGATCAGTACATGATCAGTCACGTGAACAGTGCATGATCATTTACGTGATCTGTGCATGATCAGTCACGTGACCAGTATATGGTAGCTACGTGATCATTCCATGACAGCCACGTGAGCAGTGCATGATAGCCACGTGATGTGTGCATGAGTTACGTGAGCAGAGTATGATCAGCCACGTGATCAGTGCATGAGTGCCACGTGATCAGTGCATGATATGTCACGTGACAGGTGTGTGATCAGCCACGTGAACAGTGCATGTTCAGCCACGTGATCAGTGCATGATAGCCACGTGATCAGTGCATGATCAGTTACGTGAGCAGTGTATGATCAGCCACGTGATCAGTGCATGATCAGACACGTGATCAGTGTATGATCAGCCACGTGATCAGTGCATGCTCAGTCACGTGATCTGGGCCTGCTGAGCTGCGTGATTACTGTCTGCTCATCTGCTTGACAATTGCCAGCTGAGCTGCACGATTCCTGCCTGCTCAGCTGCTTGATTATTGCCAGCTGAGCAGCATGATTCCTCACACCTGTGTTCCATGATTATTGCCTGCTGACTGTTTGATTCGTGCCTACTCAGCTCTTTGTTTATTGCCTCCAGAGGCACATGATCAGTGTATGATAGCAAACATGATCAGCGCATGATCAGTCACATGATCAGCGCCATTAAGTCACGTGATCACTACATGATAGTCATGTGATCAGTCCATGCTCAGTCACGGTATCAGTGCATGATCAGCCACGTGATCAGTGCATGATCTGTCACATGATTAGTGTATGATCATCCACGTGATCAGTGCATGGGCAGTCATGTGATCAGTGCATGATATAGACGTGATCAGTGCATGATCAGTCTCGTGATCAGTGCATGATAGCCACGTGATCAGTGCATGATCAGTCACCTGATGGGTGTATGATCATTCACGTGACCTGTACATGGTAGCTACATGATCATTGCATGATCAGCCACGTGAGTAGTGCATGATAGCCACGTGATCACTGCATGATCAGTCACGTGATCAGTGCATGATCAGTCATGTGACCAGTACATGGTAGCTGCGTGATCATGGCATGATCAGCCACGTGAGCAGTGCATGATAGCCACGTGATCAGTGCATGATCAGTCACGTGATCAGTGCATGATCAGTCACGTGATCAGTGCATGATCAGCCACGTGATCAGTGCATGATCAGCCACGTGATCAGTGCATGATCAGTTACGTGATCAGTGCATGATCATCACGTGATCAGTACATGGTAGCTACGTGATCAGTGCATGATCAGCCACGTGATCAGTGCATGATAGCCACGTGATCAGTGCATGATAGCCACGTGATCAGTGCATGATCAGTCATGTGATAGTGTGTGATCAGCCACGTGATCAGTGCATGATATCCACGTGATCAGTGCATGATCAGCCACGTGATCAGTGCATGATAGCCACGTGATCAGTGCATGATCAGTCACGTGATCAGTGCATGATCAGCCACGTGATCAGTGCATGATCAGCCACGTGATCAGTGCATGATCATTACGTGATCAGTGCATGATCAGTCACGTGACCAGTGCATGGTTGCTACGTGATCAGTGCATGACGTGAGCACATGATAGCCACGTGATCAGTGCATGATCAGTCACGTGATCAGTGCATGATCAGTCACGTGATCAGTGCATGATCAGTTACGTGATCAGTGCATGATCAGTCACGTGACCAGTATATGGTTGCTACGTGATCATGCATGACAGCCACGTGATCAGTGCATGATAGCCACGTGATCAGTGCATGAGTTACGTGATCAGTGTATGATCAGCCACGTGATCAGTGCATGATGCCACGTGATCAGTGCATGATCAGTCACGTGACAGTGCATGATCAGCCACGTGATCAGTGCATGATCAGCCACGTGATCAGTGCATGATAGCCACGTGATCAGTGCATGATCAGTCACGTGATCAGTGCATGATCAGTCACGTGATCAGTGCATGGTAGCTACGTGATCAGTGCATGATCAGCCACGTGATCAGTGCATGATAGCCACGTGATCAGTGCATGATCAGTCACGTGATCAGTGCATGATCAGTCACGTGATCAGTGCATGATCAGTCACGTGATCAGTGCATGATCAGTCACGTGATCAGTGCATGATCAGCCACGTGATCAGTGCATGATCAGTCACGTGATCAGTGCATGATCAGCCACGTGATCAGTGCATGATAGCCACGTGATCAGTGCATGATCAGCCACGTGATCAGTGCATGATCAGCCACGTGATCAGTGCATGATCAGTCACGTGATCAGTGCATGATCAGTCACGTGATCAGTGATGATAGCTACGTGATCAGTGCATGATCAGCCACGTGATCAGTGCATGATAGCCACGTGATCAGTGCATGATAGCCACGTGATCAGTGCATGATCAGCCACGTGATCAGTGCATGATCAGCCACGTGATCAGTGCATGATCAGTCACGTGAACAGTGTGTGATCAGCCACGTGATCAGTGCATGATAGCCACGTGATCAGTGCATGATCATCACGTGATCAGTGTATGATCAGCCACGTGAACAGTGCATGCTCAGTCACGTGATCAGGGCCTGCTGAGCTGCGTGATTACTGTCTGCTCATCTGCTTGACAATTGCCAGCTGAGCTGCACGATTCCTGCCTGTCATCTGCTTGACAATTGCCAGCTGTGCTGCGTAATTCCTGCCTGCTCAGCTGCTTGATTATTGCCAGCTGAGCAGCATGATTCCTCACACCTGAGTTCCATGATTATTGCCTGCTGACTGTTTGATTCGTGCCTACTCAGCTCTTTGTTTATTGCCTCCAGAGGCACATGATCAGTGTATGATAGCAAACATGATCAGCGCATGATCAGTCACATGATCAGCGCCATTAAGTCACGTGATCACTACATGATAGTCATGTGATCAGTCCATGCTCAGTCACGGTATCAGTGCATGATCAGCCACGTGATCAGTGCATGATCTGTCACAAGATTAGTGTATGATCATCCACGTGATCAGTGCATGGGCAGTCATGTGATCAGTGCATGATATAGACGTGAACAGTGCATGATCAGTCTCGTGATCAGTGCATGATAGCCACGTGATCAGTGCATGATCAGTCACCTGATGGGTGTATGATCATTCACGTGACCTGTACATGGTAGCTACATGATCATTGCATGATCAGCCACGTGAGTAGTGCATGATAGCCACGTGATCACTGCATGATCAGTCACGTGATCAGTGCATGATCAGTCATGTGACCAGTACATGGTAGCTGCGTGATCATGGCATGATCAGCCACGTGAGCAGTGCATGATAGCCACGTGATCAGTGCATGATCAGTCACGTGATCAGTGCATGATCAGTCACGTGATCAGTGCATGATCAGCCACGTGATCAGTGCATGATCAGTCACGTGATCAGTGCATGATCAGCCACGTGATCAGTGCATGATCAGCCACGTGATCAGTGCATGATCAGCCACGTGATCAGTGCATGATAGCCACGTGATCAGTGCATGATCAGCCACGTGATCAGTGCATGATCAGCCACATGATCAGTGCATGATCAATTACGTGATCAGTGCATGATCAGTCACGTGACCAGTACATGGTAGCTACGTGATCATTGCATGATCAGCCACGTGATCAGTGCATGATAGCCACGTGATCAGTGCATGATAGCCACGTGATCAGTGCATGATCAGTCATGTGATACGTGTGTGATCAGCCACGTGATCAGTGCATGATATCCACGTGATCAGTGCATGACAGCCACGTGATCAGTGCATGAGAGCCACGTGATCAGTGCATGATCAGTCACGTGATACATGTGTGATCAGCCACGTGATCAGTGCATGATGAGCCACGTGATCAGTGCAGGATCAATTACGTGATCAGTGCATGATCAGTCACGTGACCAGTACATGGTTGCTACGTGATCGTTGCATGATCAGCCACGTGAGCAGTGCATGATAGCCACGTGATCAGTGCATGATCAGTCACGTGATCAGTACATGATCAGTCACGTGAACAGTGCATGATCATTTACGTGATCTGCATGATCAGTCACGTGACCAGTATATGGTTGCTACGTGATCATTCCATGACAGCCACGTGAGCAGTGCATGATAGCCACGTGATGTGTGCATGAGTTACGTGAGCAGAGTATGATCAGCCACGTGATCAGTGCATGAGTGCCACGTGATCAGTGCATGATATGTCACGTGACAGGTGTGTGATCAGCCACGTGAACAGTGCATGTTCAGCCACGTGATCAGTGCATGATAGCCACGTGATCAGTGCATGATCAGTTACGTGAGCAGTGTATGATCAGCCACGTGATCAGTGCATGGTCAGACACGTGAACAGTGTATGATCAGCCACGTGATCAGTGCATGATATCCAAGTGATCAGTGCATGATCATCACGTGATCAGTGTATGATCAGCCACGTGAACAGTGCATGCTCAGTCACGTGATCTGGGCCTGCTGAGCTGCGTGATTACTGTCTGCTCATCTGCTTGACAATTGCCAGCTGAGCTGCACGATTCCTGCCTGCTCAGCTGCTTGATTATTGCCAGCTGAGCAGCATGATTCCTCACACCTGAGTTCCATGATTATTGCCTGCTGACTGTTTGATTCGTGCCTACTCAGCTCTTTGTTTATTGCCTCCAGAGGCACATGATCAGTGTATGATAGCAAACATGATCAGTGCATGATCAGTCACATGATCAGCGCCATTAAGTCACGTGATCACTACATGATAGTCATGTGATCAGTCCATGCTCAGTCACGGTATCAGTGCATGATCAGCCACGTGATCAGTGCATGATCTGTCACATGATTAGTGTATGATCATCCACGTGATCAGTGCATGGGCAGTCATGTGATCAGTGCATGATATAGACGTGATCAGTGCATGATCAGTCAGTGATCAGTGCATGATAGCCACGTGATCAGTGCATGATCAGCCACGTGATCAGTGCATGATCAGCCACGTGATCAGTGCATGATCAGTCACGTGATCATGTGTGATCAGCCACGTGATCAGTGCATGATGAGCCACGTGATCAGTGCATGATCAATTACGTGATCAGTGCATGATCAGTCACGTGACCAGTACATGGTTGCTACGTGATCGTTGCATGATCAGCCACGTGAGCAGTGCATGATAGCCACGTGATCAGTGCATGATCAGTCACGTGATCAGTACATGATCAGTCACGTGATCAGTGCATGATCATTTACGTGATCAGTGCATGATCAGTCACGTGACCAGTATATGGTAGCTACGTGATCATTCCATGACGAGCCACGTGAGCAGTGCATGATAGCCACGTGATCAGTGCATGAGTTACGTGATCAGAGTATGATCAGCCACGTGATCAGTGCATGAGTGCCACGTGATCAGTGCATGATAGCCACGTGATCAGTGCATGATCAGTTACGTGAGCAGTGTATGATCAGCCACGTGATCAGTGCATGGTCAGACACGTGAACAGTGTATGATCAGCCACGTGATCAGTGCATGATATCCAAGTGATCAGTGCATGATCATCACGTGATCAGTGTATGATCAGCCACGTGAACAGTGCATGCTCAGTCACGTGATCTGGGCCTGCTGAGCTGCGTGATTACTGTCTGCTCATCTGCTTGACAATTGCCAGCTGAGCTGCACGATTCCTGCCTGTCATCTGCTTGACAATTGCCAGCTGTGCTGCGTAATTCCTGCCTGCTCAGCTGCTTGATTATTGCCAGCTGAGCAGCATGATTCCTCACACCTGAGTTCCATGATTATTGCCTGCTGACTGTTTGATTCGTGCCTACTCAGCTCTTTGTTTATTGCCTCCAGAGGCACATGATCAGTGTATGATAGCAAACATGATCAGCGCATGATCAGTCACATGATCAGCGCCATTAAGTCACGTGATCACTACATGATAGTCATGTGATCAGTCCATGCTCAGTCACGGTATCAGTGCATGATCAGCCACGTGATCAGTGCATGATCTGTCACAAGATTAGTGTATGATCATCCACGTGATCAGTGCATGGGCAGTCATGTGATCAGTGCATGATATAGACGTGATCAGTGCATGATCAGTCTCGTGATCAGTGCATGATAGCCACGTGATCAGTGCATGATCAGTCACCTGATGGGTGTATGATCATTCACGTGACCTGTACATGGTAGCTACATGATCATTGCATGATCAGCCACGTGAGTAGTTCATGATAGCCACGTGATCACTGCATGATCAGTCACGTGATCAGTGCATGATCAGTCATGTGACCAGTACATGGTAGCTGCGTGATCATGGCATGATCAGCCACGTGAGCAGTGCATGATAGCCACGTGATCAGTGCATGATCAGACACGTGATCAGTGCATGATCAGTCACGTGATCAGTGCATGATCAGCCACGTGATCAGTGCATGATCAGGCACGTGATCAGTGTATGATCAGCCACGTGATCAGTGCATGATAGCCACGTGATCAGTGCATGATCAGTCACGTGATCAGTGCATGATCAGTCACGTGATCAGTGCATGATCAGCCACGTGATCAGTGCATGACAGCCACGTGATCAGTGCATGAGAGCCACGGGATCAGTGCATGATCAGTCACGTGATCATGTGTGATCAGCCACGTGATCAGTGCATGATGAGCCACGTGATCAGTGCAGGATCAATTACGTGATCAGTGCATGATCAGTCACGTGACCAGTACATGGTTGCTACGTGATCGTTGCATGATCAGCCACGTGAGCAGAGCATGATAGCCACGTGATCAGTGCATGATCAGTCACGTGATCAGTACATGATCAGTCACGTGAACAGTGCATGATCATTTACGTGATCTTTGCATGATCAGTCACGTGACCAGTATATGGTAGCTACGTGATCATTCCATGACGAGCCACGTGAGCAGTGCATGATAGCCACGTGATGTGTGCATGAGTTACGTGAGCAGAGTATGATCAGCCACGTGATCAGTGCATGAGTGCCACGTGATCAGTGCATGATATGTCACGTGACAGGTGTGTGATCAGCCACGTGAACAGTGCATGTTCAGCCACGTGATCAGTGCATGATAGCCACGTGATCAGTGCATGATCAGTTACGTGAGCAGTGTATGATCAGCCACGTGATCAGTGCATGGTCAGACACGTGAACAGTGTATGATCAGCCACGTGATCAGTGCATGATATCCAAGTGATCAGTGCATGATCATCACGTGATCAGTGTATGATCAGCCACGTGAACAGTGCATGCTCAGTCACGTGATCTGGGCCTGCTGAGCTGCGTGATTACTGTCTGCTCATCTGCTTGACAATTGCCAGCTGAGCTGCACGATTCCTGCCTGTCATCTGCTTGACAATTGCCAGCTGTGCTGCGTAATTCCTGCCTGCTCAGCTGCTTGATTATTGCCAGCTGAGCAGCATGATTCCTCACACCTGAGTTCCATGATTATTGCCTGCTGACTGTTTGATTCGTGCCTACTCAGCTCTTTGTTTATTGCCTCCAGAGGCACATGATCAGTGTATGATAGCAAACATGATCAGCGCATGATCAGTCACATGATCAGCGCCATTAAGTCACGTGATCACTACATGATAGTCATGTGATCAGTCCATGCTCAGTCACGGTATCAGTGCATGATCAGCCACGTGATCAGTGCATGATCTGTCACATGATTAGTGTATGATCATCCACGTGATCAGTGCATGGGCAGTCATGTGATCAGTGCATGATATAGACGTGATCAGTGCATGATCAGTCTCGTGATCAGTGCATGATAGCCACGTGATCAGTGCATGATCAGTCACCTGATGGGTGTATGATCATTCACGTGACCTGTACATGGTAGCTACATGATCATTGCATGATCAGCCACGTGAGTAGTGCATGATAGCCACGTGATCACTGCATGATCAGTCACGTGATCAGTGCATGATCAGTCATGTGACCAGTACATGGTAGCTGCGTGATCATGGCATGATCAGCCACGTGAGCAGTGCATGATAGCCACGTGATCAGTGCATGATCAGACACGTGATCAGTGCATGATCAGTCACGTGATCAGTGCATGATCAGCCACGTGATCAGTGCATGACCAGGCACGTGATCAGTGTATGTCAGCCACGTGATCAGTGCATGATAGCCACGTGATCAGTGCATGATCAGTCACGTGATCAGTGCATGATCAGCCACGTGATCAGTGCATGATCAGCCACATGATCAGTGCATGATCAGTACGTGATCAGTGCATGATCAGTCACGTGACCAGTACATGGTAGCTACGTGATCATTGCATGATCAGCCACGTGATCAGTGCATGATAGCCACGTGATCAGTGCATGATCAGTCACGTGATCGTGTGTGATCAGCCACGTGATCAGTGCATGATATCCACGTGATCAGTGCATGATCAGCCACGTGATCAGTGCATGAGAGCCACGTGATCAGTGCATGATCAGTCACGTGATACATGTGTGATCAGCCACGTGATCAGTGCATGATCAGCCACGTGATCAGTGCATGATCAGCCACGTGATCAGTGCATGATCAGTCACGTGACCAGTACATGGTTGCTACGTGATCGTTGCATGATCAGCCACGTGATCAGTGCATGATAGCCACGTGATCAGTGCATGATAGTCACGTGACAGGTGTGTGATCAGCCACGTGAACAGTGCATGTTCAGCCACGTGATCAGTGCATGATAGCCACGTGATCAGTGCATGATCAGTTACGTGAGCAGTGTATGATCAGCCACGTGATCAGTGCATGGTCAGACACGTGAACAGTGTATGATCAGCCACGTGATCAGTGCATGATATCCAAGTGATCAGTGCATGATCATCACGTGATCAGTGTATGATCAGCCACGTGAACAGTGCATGCTCAGTCACGTGATCTGGGCCTGCTGAGCTGCGTGATTACTGTCTGCTCATCTGCTTGACAATTGCCAGCTGAGCTGCACGATTCCTGCCTGCTCAGCTGCTTGATTATTGCCAGCTGAGCAGCATGATTCCTCACACCTGAGTTCCATGATTATTGCCTGCTGACTGTTTGATTCGTGCCTACTCAGCTCTTTGTTTATTGCCTCCAGAGGCACATGATCAGTGTATGATAGCAAACATGATCAGCGCATGATCAGTCACATGATCAGCGCCATTAAGTCACGTGATCACTACATGATAGTCATGTGATCAGTCCATGCTCAGTCACGGTATCAGTGCATGATCAGCCACGTGATCAGTGCATGATCTGTCACAAGATTAGTGTATGATCATCCACGTGATCAGTGCATGGGCAGTCATGTGATCAGTGCATGATATAGACGTGATCAGTGCATGATCAGTCTCGTGATCAGTGCATGATAGCCACGTGATCAGTGCATGATCAGTCACCTGATGGGTGTATGATCATTCACGTGACCTGTACATGGTAGCTACATGATCATTGCATGATCAGCCACGTGAGTAGTGCATGATAGCCACGTGATCACTGCATGATCAGTCACGTGATCAGTGCATGATCAGTCATGTGACCAGTACATGGTAGCTGCGTGATCATGGCATGATCAGCCACGTGAGCAGTGCATGATAGCCACGTGATCAGTGCATGATCAGTCACGTGATCAGTGCATGATCAGTCACGTGATCAGTGCATGATCAGCCACGTGATCAGTGCATGATCAGCCACGTGATCAGTGCATGATCAATTACGTGATCAGTGCATGATCAGTCACGTGACCAGTACATGGTAGCTACGTGATCATTGCATGATCAGCCACGTGATCAGTGCATGATAGCCACGTGATCAGTGCATGATAGCCACGTGATCAGTGCATGATCAGTCATGTGATACGTGTGTGATCAGCCACGTGATCAGTGCATGATATCCACGTGATCAGTGCATGACAGCCACGTGATCAGTGCATGAGAGCCACGTGATCAGTGCATGATCAGTCACGTGATACATGTGTGATCAGCCACGTGATCAGTGCATGATGAGCCACGTGATCAGTGCAGGATCAATTACGTGATCAGTGCATGATCAGTCACGTGACCAGTACATGGTTGCTACGTGATCGTTGCATGATCAGCCACGTGAGCAGAGCATGATAGCCACGTGATCAGTGCATGATCAGTCACGTGATCAGTGCATGATCAGTCACGTGAACAGTGCATGATCATTTACGTGATCAGTGCATGATCAGTCACGTGACCAGTATATGGTTGCTACGTGATCATTCCATGACAGCCACGTGAGCAGTGCATGATAGCCACGTGATGTGTGCATGAGTTACGTGAGCAGTGTATGATCAGCCACGTGATCAGTGCATGAGTGCCACGTGATCAGTGCATGATATGTCACGTGACAGTGTGTGATCAGCCACGTGAACAGTGCATGTTCAGCCACGTGATCAGTGCATGATAGCCACGTGATCAGTGCATGATCAGCCACGTGATCAGTGCATGATCAGCCACGTGATCAGTGCATGATCAGACACGTGATCAGTGTATGATCAGCCACGTGATCAGTGCATGATCAGCCACGTGATCAGTGCATGATCAGCCACGTGATCAGTGCATGATCAGCCACGTGATCAGTGCATGATCAGTCACGTGATCAGTGCATGATCAGCCACGTGATCAGTGCATGCTCAGTCACGTGATCAGGCCTGCTGAGCTGCGTGATTACTGTCTGTCATCTGCTTGACAATTGCCAGCTGAGCTGCACGATTCCTGCCTGCTCAGCTGCTTGATTATTGCCAGCTGAGCAGCATGATTCCTCACACCTGAGTTCCATGATTATTGCCTGCTGACTGTTTGATTCGTGCCTACTCAGCTCTTTGTTTATTGCCTCCAGAGGCACATGATCAGTGTATGATAGCAAACATGATCAGCGCATGATCAGTCACATGATCAGCGCCATTAAGTCACGTGATCACTACATGATAGTCATGTGATCAGTCCATGCTCAGTCACGGTATCAGTGCATGATCAGCCACGTGATCAGTGCATGATCTGTCACGTGATTAGTGTATGATCATCCACGTGATCAGTGCATGGGCAGTCATGTGATCAGTGCATGATATAGACGTGAACAGTGCATGATCAGTCTCGTGATCAGTGCATGATAGCCACGTGATCAGTGCATGATCAGCCACGTGATCAGTGCATGATAGCCACGTGATCAGTGCATGATCAGTCACGTGATCATGTGATCAGCCACGTGATCAGTGCATGATGAGCCACGTGATCAGTGCATGATCAATTACGTGATCAGTGCATGATCAGTCACGTGACCAGTACATGGTTGCTACGTGATCGTTGCATGATCAGCCACGTGAGCAGTGCATGATAGCCACGTGATCAGTGCATGATCAGTCACGTGATCAGTGCATGATCAGTCACGTGATCAGTGCATGATCATTTACGTGATCAGTGCATGATCAGTCACGTGATCAGTATATGTAGCCACGTGATCAGTGCATGACAGCCACGTGATCAGTGCATGATCAGCCACGTGATCAGTGCATGAGTTACGTGATCAGTGTATGATCAGCCACGTGATCAGTGCATGATCAGTTACGTGATCAGTGCATGATCAGCCACGTGATCAGTGCATGATCAGACACGTGATCAGTGTATGATCAGCCACGTGATCAGTGCATGATATCCAGTGATCAGTGCATGATCATCACGTGATCAGTGTATGATCAGCCACGTGAACATCATGCTGTCACGTGATGAGCTGCACGTGATCATTGCCAGCTGAGCTGCACGATTCCTGCCTGTCATCTGCTTGACAATTGCCAGCTGCGTAATTCCTGCCTGCTCAGCTGCTTGATTATTGCCAGCTGAGCAGCTGATTCCTCACATGAGTTCCATGATTATTGCCTGCTGACTGTTTGATTCGTGCCTACTCAGCTCTTTGTTTATTGCCTCCAGAGGCACATGATCAGTGTATGATAGCAAACATGATCAGTGCATGATCAGTCACATGATCAGCGCCATTAAGTCACGTGATCACTACATGATAGTCATGTGATCAGTCCATGCTCAGTCACGTATCAGTGCATGATCAGCCACGTGATCAGTGCATGATCTGTCACATGATTAGTGTATGATCATCCACGTGATCAGTGCATGGGCAGTCATGTGATCAGTGCATGATATAGACGTGATCAGTGCATGATCAGTCTCGTGATCAGTGCATGATAGCCACGTGATCAGTGCATGATCAGTCACCTGATGGGTGTATGATCATTCACGTGACCTGTACATGGTAGCTACATGATCATTGCATGATCAGCCACGTGATAGTGCATGATAGCCACGTGATCACTGCATGATCAGTCACGTGATCAGTGCATGATCAGTCATGTGACCAGTACATGGTAGCTGCGTGATCATGGCATGATCAGCCACGTGAGCAGTGCATGATAGCCACGTGATCAGTGCATGATCAGTCACGTGATCAGTGCATGATCAGTCACGTGATCAGTGCATGATCAGCCACGTGATCAGTGCATGATCAGGCACGTGATCAGTGCATGTCAGCCACGTGATCAGTGCATGATAGCCACGTGATCAGTGCATGATCAGTCACGTGATCAGTGCATGATCAGTCACGTGATCAGTGCATGATCAGCCACGTGATCAGTGCATGACAGCCACGTGATCAGTGCATGAGAGCCACGTGATCAGTGCATGATCAGTCACGTGATACATGTGTGATCAGCCACGTGATCAGTGCATGATGAGCCACGTGATCAGTGCAGGATCAATTACGTGATCAGTGCATGATCAGTCACGTGACCAGTACATGGTTGCTACGTGATCGTTGCATGATCAGCCACGTGAGCAGAGCATGATAGCCACGTGATCAGTGCATGATCAGTCACGTGATCAGTACATGATCAGTCACGTGAACAGTGCATGATCATTTACGTGATCTGTGCATGATCAGTCACGTGACCAGTATATGGTTGCTACGTGATCATTCCATGACGAGCCACGTGAGCAGTGCATGATAGCCACGTGATGTGTGCATGAGTTACGTGAGCAGAGTATGATCAGCCACGTGATCAGTGCATGAGTGCCACGTGATCAGTGCATGATATGTCACGTGACAGGTGTGTGATCAGCCACGTGAACAGTGCATGTTCAGCCACGTGATCAGTGCATGATAGCCACGTGATCAGTGCATGATCAGTTACGTGAGCAGTGTATGATCAGCCACGTGATCAGTGCATGGTCAGACACGTGAACAGTGTATGATCAGCCACGTGATCAGTGCATGATATCCAAGTGATCAGTGCATGATCATCACGTGATCAGTGTATGATCAGCCACGTGAACAGTGCATGCTCAGTCACGTGATCTGGGCCTGCTGAGCTGCGTGATTACTGTCTGCTCATCTGCTTGACAATTGCCAGCTGAGCTGCACGATTCCTGCCTGTCATCTGCTTGACAATTGCCAGCTGTGCTGCGTAATTCCTGCCTGCTCAGCTGCTTGATTATTGCCAGCTGAGCAGCATGATTCCTCACACCTGAGTTCCATGATTATTGCCTGCTGACTGTTTGATTCGTGCCTACTCAGCTCTTTGTTTATTGCCTCCAGAGGCACATGATCAGTGTATGATAGCAAACATGATCAGCGCATGATCAGTCACATGATCAGCGCCATTAAGTCACGTGATCACTACATGATAGTCATGTGATCAGTCCATGCTCAGTCACGGTATCAGTGCATGATCAGCCACGTGATCAGTGCATGATCTGTCACAAGATTAGTGTATGATCATCCACGTGATCAGTGCATGGGCAGTCATGTGATCAGTGCATGATATAGACGTGATCAGTGCATGATCAGTCTCGTGATCAGTGCATGATAGCCACGTGATCAGTGCATGATCAGTCACCTGATGGGTGTATGATCATTCACGTGACCTGTACATGGTAGCTACATGATCATTGCATGATCAGCCACGTGAGTAGTGCATGATAGCCACGTGATCACTGCATGATCAGTCACGTGATCAGTGCATGATCAGTCATGTGACCAGTACATGGTAGCTGCGTGATCATGGCATGATCAGCCACGTGAGCAGTGCATGATAGCCACGTGATCAGTGCATGATCAGACACGTGATCAGTGCATGATCAGTCACGTGATCAGTGCATGATCAGCCACGTGATCAGTGCATGATCAGCCACGTGATCAGTGTATGTCAGCCACGTGATCAGTGCATGATAGCCACGTGATCAGTGCATGATCAGTCACGTGATCAGTGTATGATCAGCCACGTGATCAGTGCATGATCAGCCACGTGATCAGTGCATGATCAATTACGTGATCAGTGCATGATCAGTCACGTGACCAGTACATGGTAGCTACGTGATCATTGCATGATCAGCCACGTGATCAGTGCATGATAGCCACGTGATCAGTGCATGATCAGTCACGTGATCGTGTGTGATCAGCCACGTGATCAGTGCATGATATCCACGTGATCAGTGCATGATCAGCCACGTGATCAGTGCATGATAGCCACGTGATCAGTGCATGATCAGTCACGTGATACATGTGTGATCAGCCACGTGATCAGTGCATGATGAGCCACGTGATCAGTGCATGATCAATTACGTGATCAGTGCATGATCAGTCACGTGACCAGTGCATGGTTGCTACGTGATCAGTTGCATGATCAGCCACGTGATCAGTGCATGATAGCCACGTGATCAGTGCATGATATGTCACGTGACAGGTGTGTGATCAGCCACGTGAACAGTGCATGTTCAGCCACGTGATCAGTGCATGATAGCCACGTGATCAGTGCATGATCAGTTACGTGAGCAGTGTATGATCAGCCACGTGATCAGTGCATGGTCAGACACGTGAACAGTGTATGATCAGCCACGTGATCAGTGCATGATATCCAAGTGATCAGTGCATGATCATCACGTGATCAGTGTATGATCAGCCACGTGAACAGTGCATGCTCAGTCACGTGATCTGGGCCTGCTGAGCTGCGTGATTACTGTCTGCTCATCTGCTTGACAATTGCCAGCTGAGCTGCACGATTCCTGCCTGCTCAGCTGCTTGATTATTGCCAGCTGAGCAGCATGATTCCTCACACCTGTGTTCCATGATTATTGCCTGCTGACTGTTTGATTCGTGCCTACTCAGCTCTTTGTTTATTGCCTCCAGAGGCACATGATCAGTGTATGATAGCAAACATGATCAGCGCATGATCAGTCACATGATCAGCGCCATTAAGTCACGTGATCACTACATGATAGTCATGTGATCAGTCCATGCTCAGTCACGGTATCAGTGCATGATCAGCCACGTGATCAGTGCATGATCTGTCACAAGATTAGTGTATGATCATCCACGTGATCAGTGCATGGGCAGTCATGTGATCAGTGCATGATATAGACGTGATCAGTGCATGATCAGTCTCGTGATCAGTGCATGATAGCCACGTGATCAGTGCATGATCAGTCACCTGATGGGTGTATGATCATTCACGTGACCTGTACATGGTAGCTACATGATCATTGCATGATCAGCCACGTGAGTAGTGCATGATAGCCACGTGATCACTGCATGATCAGTCACGTGATCAGTGCATGATCAGTCATGTGACCAGTACATGGTAGCTGCGTGATCATGCATGATCAGCCACGTGAGCAGTGCATGATAGCCACGTGATCAGTGCATGATCAGTCACGTGATCAGTGCATGATCAGTCACGTGATCAGTGCATGATCAGCCACGTGATCAGTGCATGATCAGCCACGTGATCAGTGCATGATCAATTACGTGATCAGTGCATGATCAGTCACGTGATCAGTGCATGGTAGCTACGTGATCAGTGCCTGATCAGCCACGTGATCAGTGCATGATAGCCACGTGATCAGTGCATGATAGCCACGTGATCAGTGCATGATCAGTCATGTGATACGTGTGTGATCAGCCACATGATCAGTGCATGATATCCACGTGATCAGTGCATGACAGCCACGTGATCAGTGCATGAGAGCCACGGGATCAGTGCATGATCAGTCACGTGATACACGTGTGATCAGCCACGTGATCAGTGCATGATGAGCCACGTGATCAGTGCAGGATCAATTACGTGATCAGTGCATGATCAGTCACGTGACCAGTACATGGTTGCTACGTGATCGTTGCATGATCAGCCACGTGAGCAGAGCATGATAGCCACGTGATCAGTGCATGATCAGTCACGTGATCAGTACATGATCAGTCACGTGAACAGTGCATGATCATTTACGTGATCTTTGCATGATCAGTCACGTGACCAGTATATGGTAGCTACGTGATCATTCCATGACGAGCCACATGAGCAGTGCATGATAGCCACGTGATGTGTGCATGAGTTACGTGAGCAGAGTATGATCAGCCACGTGATCAGTGCATGAGTGCCACGTGATCAGTGCATGATATGTCACGTGACAGGTGTGTGATCAGCCACGTGAACAGTGCATGTTCAGCCACGTGATCAGTGCATGATAGCCACGTGATCAGTGCATGATCAGTTACGTGAGCAGTGTATGATCAGCCACGTGATCAGTGCATGGTCAGACACGTGAACAGTGTATGATCAGCCACGTGATCAGTGCATGATATCCAAGTGATCAGTGCATGATCATCACGTGATCAGTGTATGATCAGCCACGTGAACAGTGCATGCTCAGTCACGTGATCTGGGCCTGCTGAGCTGCGTGATTACTGTCTGCTCATCTGCTTGACAATTGCCAGCTGAGCTGCACGATTCCTGCCTGTCATCTGCTTGACAATTGCCAGCTGTGCTGCGTAATTCCTGCCTGCTCAGCTGCTTGATTATTGCCAGCTGAGCAGCATGATTCCTCACACCTGAGTTCCATGATTATTGCCTGCTGACTGTTTGATTCGTGCCTACTCAGCTCTTTGTTTATTGCCTCCAGAGGCACATGATCAGTGTATGATAGCAAACATGATCAGCGCATGATCAGTCACATGATCAGCGCCATTAAGTCACGTGATCACTACATGATAGTCATGTGATCAGTCCATGCTCAGTCACGGTATCAGTGCATGATCAGCCACGTGATCAGTGCATGATCTGTCACATGATTAGTGTATGATCATCCACGTGATCAGTGCATGGGCAGTCATGTGATCAGTGCATGATATAGACGTGATCAGTGCATGATCAGTCTCGTGATCAGTGCATGATAGCCACGTGATCAGTGCATGATCAGTCACCTGATCAGTGTATGATCATTCACGTGATCAGTGCATGATCAGCACGTGATCATTGCATGATCAGCCACGTGATCAGTGCATGATAGCCACGTGATCAGTGCATGATCAGTCACGTGATCAGTGCATGATCAGTCATGTGACCAGTACATGGTAGCTGCGTGATCATGCATGATCAGCCACGTGAGCAGTGCATGATAGCCACGTGATCAGTGCATGATCAGTCACGTGATCAGTGCATGATCAGTCACGTGATCAGTGCATGATCATCCACGTGATCAGTGCATGATCAGTCACGTGATCAGTATATGATCAGCACGTGATCAGTGCATGACAGCCACGTGATCAGTGCATGATCAGCCACGTGATCAGTGCATGAGTCACGTGATCAGTGCATGATCAGCCACGTGATCAGTGCATGATCAGTCACGTGATCAGTGCATGATTGTCACGTGATCAGTGCATGATCAGCCACGTGATCAGTGCATGATCAGCCACGTGATCAGTGCATGATCAGCCACGTGATCAGTGCATGATCAGTCACGTGATCAGTGCATGATCAGCCACGTGATCAGTGCATGATCAGTCACGTGACCAGTACATGGTAGCTACGTGATCATGCATGATCAGCCACGTGATCAGTGCATGATAGCCACGTGATCAGTGCATGATCAGCCACGTGATCAGTGCATGATCAGTCACGTGATCAGTGCATGATCAGTCACGTGATCAGTGCATGATCAGTCACGTGATCAGTGCATGATCAGCCACGTGATCAGTGCATGATCACGTGATCAGTGCATGATCAGTCACGTGATCAGTGCATGGTCAGCCACGTGATCAGTGCATGATCAGCCACGTGATCAGTGCATGATCAGCCACGTGATCAGTGCATGATAGCCACGTGATCAGTGCATGATCAGTCACGTGATCAGTGTATGATCAGCCACGTGATCAGTGCATGATCAGTCACGTGATCAGTGCATGATCAGCCACGTGATCAGTGCATGCTCAGTCACGTGATCTGTGCAGCTGAGCTGCGTGATTACTGTCTGTCATCTGCTTGACAATTGCCAGCTGAGCTGCACGATTCCTGCCTGCTCAGCTGCTTGATTATTGCCAGCTGAGCAGCATGATTCCTCACACCTGAGTTCCATGATTATTGCCTGCTGACTGTTTGATTCGTGCCTACTCAGCTCTTTGTTTATTGCCTCCAGAGGCACATGATCAGTGTATGATAGCAAACATGATCAGTGCATGATCAGTCACATGATCAGCGCCATTAAGTCACGTGATCACTACATGATAGTCATGTGATCAGTCCATGCTCAGTCACGGTATCAGTGCATGATCAGCCACGTGATCAGTGCATGATCTGTCACAAGATTAGTGTATGATCATCCACGTGATCAGTGCATGGGCAGTCATGTGATCAGTGCATGATATAGACGTGATCAGTGCATGATCAGTCTCGTGATCAGTGCATGATAGCCACGTGATCAGTGCATGATCAGTCACCTGATGGGTGTATGATCATTCACGTGACCTGTACATGGTAGCTACATGATCATTGCATGATCAGCCACGTGAGTAGTGCATGATAGCCACGTGATCACTGCATGATCAGTCACGTGATCAGTGCATGATCAGTCATGTGACCAGTACATGGTAGCTGCGTGATCATGGCATGATCAGCCACGTGAGCAGTGCATGATAGCCACGTGATCAGTGCATGATCAGTCACGTGATCAGTGCATGATCAGTCACGTGATCAGTGCATGATCAGCCACGTGATCAGTGCATGATCAGCCACGTGATCAGTGCATGATCAGTTACGTGATCAGTGCATGATCAGTCACGTGACCAGTACATGGTAGCTACGTGATCATTGCATGATCAGCCACGTGATCAGTGCATGATAGCCACGTGATCAGTGCATGATCAGCCACGTGATCAGTGCATGATCAGTCATGTGATACGTGTGTGATCAGCCACGTGATCAGTGCATGATATCCACGTGATCAGTGCATGACAGCCACGTGATCAGTGCATGATAGCCACGTGATCAGTGCATGATCAGTCACGTGATCATGTGTGATCAGCCACGTGATCAGTGCATGATGAGCCACGTGATCAGTGCATGATCAATTACGTGATCAGTGCATGATCAGTCACGTGACCAGTGCATGGTTGCTACGTGATCGTTGCATGATCAGCCACGTGATCAGTGCATGATAGCCACGTGATCAGTGCATGATCAGTCACGTGATCAGTGCATGATCAGTCACGTGATCAGTGCATGATCATTTACGTGATCAGTGCATGATCAGTCACGTGACCAGTATATGATGCTACGTGATCATGCATGACAGCCACGTGATCAGTGCATGATAGCCACGTGATCAGTGCATGAGTTACGTGATCAGTGTATGATCAGCCACGTGATCAGTGCATGATGCCACGTGATCAGTGCATGATAGTCACGTGACAGTGTGTGATCAGCCACGTGATCAGTGCATGATCAGCCACGTGATCAGTGCATGATAGCCACGTGATCAGTGCATGATCAGTCACGTGATCAGTGCATGATCAGTCACGTGATCAGTGCATGGTAGCTGCGTGATCATGCATGATCAGCCACGTGATCAGTGCATGATAGCCACGTGATCAGTGCATGATCAGTCACGTGATCAGTGCATGATCAGTCACGTGATCAGTGCATGATCAGCCACGTGATCAGTGCATGATCAGTCACGTGATCAGTGCATGATCAGCCACGTGATCAGTGCATGATCAGTCACGTGATCAGTGCATGATCAGCCACGTGATCAGTGCATGATAGCCACGTGATCAGTGCATGATCAGCCACGTGATCAGTGCATGATCAGCCACGTGATCAGTGCATGATCAGCCACGTGATCAGTGCATGATCAGTCACGTGATCAGTGCATGGTAGCTACGTGATCAGTGCATGATCAGCCACGTGATCAGTGCATGATAGCCACGTGATCAGTGCATGATAGCCACGTGATCAGTGCATGATCAGCCACGTGATCAGTGCATGATCAGCCACGTGATCAGTGCATGATCAGTCACGTGATCAGTGTATGATCAGCCACGTGATCAGTGCATGATAGCCACGTGATCAGTGCATGATCATCACGTGATCAGTGCATGATCAGCCACGTGAACAGTGCATGCTCAGTCACGTGATCTGGGCCTGCTGAGCTGCGTGATTACTGTCTGCTCATCTGCTTGACAATTGCCAGCTGAGCTGCACGATTCCTGCCTGTCATCTGCTTGACAATTGCCAGCTGTGCTGCGTAATTCCTGCCTGCTCAGCTGCTTGATTATTGCCAGCTGAGCAGCATGATTCCTCACACCTGAGTTCCATGATTATTGCCTGCTGACTGTTTGATTCGTGCCTACTCAGCTCTTTGTTTATTGCCTCCAGAGGCACATGATCAGTGTATGATAGCAAACATGATCAGCGCATGATCAGTCACATGATCAGCGCCATTAAGTCACGTGATCACTACATGATAGTCATGTGATCAGTCCATGCTCAGTCACGGTATCAGTGCATGATCAGCCACGTGATCAGTGCATGATCTGTCACAAGATTAGTGTATGATCATCCACGTGATCAGTGCATGGGCAGTCATGTGATCAGTGCATGATATAGACGTGAACAGTGCATGATCAGTCTCGTGATCAGTGCATGATAGCCACGTGATCAGTGCATGATCAGTCACCTGATGGGTGTATGATCATTCACGTGACCTGTACATGGTAGCTACATGATCATTGCATGATCAGCCACGTGAGTAGTTCATGATAGCCACGTGATCAGTGCATGATCAGTCACGTGATCAGTGCATGATCAGTCATGTGACCAGTACATGGTAGCTCGTGATCATGGCATGATCAGCCACGTGAGCAGTGCATGATAGCCACGTGATCAGTGCATGATCAGTCACGATCAGTGCATGATCAGTCACGTGATCAGTGCATGATCAGCCACGTGATCAGTGCATGATCAGTCACGTGATCAGTGCATGATCAGCCACGTGATCAGTGCATGATCAGCCACGTGATCAGTGCATGATCAGCCACGTGATCAGTGCATGATCAGCCACGTGATCAGTGCATGATCAGCCACGTGATCAGTGCATGATCAGCCACATGATCAGTGCATGATCAATTACGTGATCAGTGCATGATCAGTCACGTGACCAGTACATGGTAGCTACGTGATCATTGCATGATCAGCCACGTGATCAGTGCATGATAGCCACGTGATCAGTGCATGAGCCACGTGATCAGTGCATGATCAGTCATGTGATACGTGTGTGATCAGCCACGTGATCAGTGCATGATATCCACGTGATCAGTGCATGACAGCCACGTGATCAGTGCATGAGAGCCACGTGATCAGTGCATGATCAGTCACGTGATACATGTGTGATCAGCCACGTGATCAGTGCATGATGAGCCACGTGATCAGTGCAGGATCAATTACGTGATCAGTGCATGATCAGTCACGTGACCAGTACATGGTTGCTACGTGATCGTTGCATGATCAGCCACGTGAGCAGAGCATGATAGCCACGTGATCAGTGCATGATCAGTCACGTGATCAGTACATGATCAGTCACGTGAACAGTGCATGATCATTTACGTGATCTTGCATGATCAGTCACGTTACCAGTATATGGTTGCTACGTGATCATTCCATGACGAGCCACGTGAGCAGTGCATGATAGCCACGTGATGTGTGCATGAGTTACGTGAGCAGAGTATGATCAGCCACGTGATCAGTGCATGAGTGCCACGTGATCAGTGCATGATATGTCACGTGACAGGTGTGTGATCAGCCACGTGAACAGTGCATGTTCAGCCACGTGATCAGTGCATGATAGCCACGTGATCAGTGCATGATCAGTTACGTGAGCAGTGTATGATCAGCCACGTGATCAGTGCATGGTCAGACACGTGAACAGTGTATGATCAGCCACGTGATCAGTGCATGATATCCAAGTGATCAGTGCATGATCATCACGTGATCAGTGTATGATCAGCCACGTGAACAGTGCATGCTCAGTCACGTGATCTGGGCCTGCTGAGCTGCGTGATTACTGTCTGCTCATCTGCTTGACAATTGCCAGCTGAGCTGCACGATTCCTGCCTGCTCAGCTGCTTGATTATTGCCAGCTGAGCAGCATGATTCCTCACACCTGAGTTCCATGATTATTGCCTGCTGACTGTTTGATTCGTGCCTACTCAGCTCTTTGTTTATTGCCTCCAGAGGCACATGATCAGTGTATGATAGCAAACATGATCAGCGCATGATCAGTCACATGATCAGCGCCATTAAGTCACGTGATCACTACATGATAGTCATGTGATCAGTCCATGCTCAGTCACGGTATCAGTGCATGATCAGCCACGTGATCAGTGCATGATCTGTCACAAGATTAGTGTATGATCATCCACGTGATCAGTGCATGGCAGTCATGTGATCAGTGCATGATATAGACGTGATCAGTGCATGATCAGTCAGTGATCAGTGCATGATAGCCACGTGATCAGTGCATGACAGCCACGTGATCAGTGCATGATCAGCCACGTGATCAGTGCATGATCAGTCACGTGATCATGTGTGATCAGCCACGTGATCAGTGCATGATGAGCCACGTGATCAGTGCATGATCAATTACGTGATCAGTGCATGATCAGTCACGTGACCAGTACATGGTTGCTACGTGATCGTTGCATGATCAGCCACGTGAGCAGTGCATGATAGCCACGTGATCAGTGCATGATCAGTCACGTGATCAGTGCATGATCAGTCACGTGATCAGTGCATGATCATTTACGTGATCAGTGCATGATCAGTCACGTGACCAGTATATGGTTGCTACGTGATCATTCCATGACGAGCCACGTGAGCAGTGCATGATAGCCACGTGATCAGTGCATGAGTTACGTGAGCAGAGTATGATCAGCCATGATCAGTGCATGAGTGCCACGTGATCAGTGCATGATAGCCACGTGATCAGTGCATGATCAGTTACGTGAGCAGTGTATGATCAGCCACGTGATCAGTGCATGATCAGACACGTGATCAGTGTATGATCAGCCACGTGATCAGTGCATGATATCCAAGTGATCAGTGCATGATCATCACGTGATCAGTGTATGATCAGCCACGTGAACAGTGCATGCTCAGTCACGTGATCAGGGCCTGCTGAGCTGCGTGATTACTGTCTGCTCATCTGCTTGACAATTGCCAGCTGAGCTGCACGATTCCTGCCTGTCATCTGCTTGACAATTGCCAGCTGTGCTGCGTAATTCCTGCCTGCTCAGCTGCTTGATTATTGCCAGCTGAGCAGCATGATTCCTCACACCTGTGTTCCATGATTATTGCCTGCTGACTGTTTGATTCGTGCCTACTCAGCTCTTTGTTTATTGCCTCCAGAGGCACATGATCAGTGTATGATAGCAAACATGATCAGCGCATGATCAGTCACATGATCAGCGCATTAAGTCACGTGATCACTACATGATAGTCATGTGATCAGTCCATGCTCAGTCACGGTATCAGTGCATGATCAGCCACGTGATCAGTGCATGATCTGTCACAAGATTAGTGTATGATCATCCACGTGATCAGTGCACGGGCAGTCATGTGATCAGTGCATGATATAGACGTGAACAGTGCATGATCAGTCTCGTGATCAGTGCATGATAGCCACGTGATCAGTGCATGATCAGTCACCTGATGGGTGTATGATCATTCACGTGACCTGTACATGGTAGCTACATGATCATTGCATGATCAGCCACGTGAGTAGTTCATGATAGCCACGTGATCACTGCATGATCAGTCACGTGATCAGTGCATGATCAGTCATGTGACCAGTACATGGTAGCTGCGTGATCATGGCATGATCAGCCACGTGAGCAGTGCATGATAGCCACGTGATCAGTGCATGATCAGACACGAGATCAGTGCATGATCAGTCACGTGATCAGTGCATGATCAGCCACGTGATCAGTGCATGATCAGGCACGTGATCAGTGTATGTCCAGCCAAGTGATCAGTGCATGATAGCCACGTGATCAGTGCATGATCAGTCACGTGATCAGTGCATGATCAGTTATGTGATCAATGTATGATCAGCCACGTGATCAGTGCATGATCAGCCACATGATCAGTGCATGATCAATTACGTGATCAGTGCATGATCAGTCACGTGACCAGTACATGATAGCTACGTGATCATTGCCTGATCAGCCACGTGATCAGTGCATGATAGCCACGTGATCAGTGCATGATAGCCACGTGATCAGTGCATGATCAGTCATGTGATACGTGTGTGATCAGCCACGTGATCAGTGCATGATATCCACGTGATCAGTGCATGACAGCCACGTGATCAGTGCATGAGAGCCACGGGATCAGTGCATGATCAGTCACGTGATACATGTGTGATCAGCCACGTGATCAGTGCATGATGAGCCACGTGATCAGTGCAGGATCAATTACGTGATCAGTGCATGATCAGTCACGTGACCAGTACATGGTTGCTACGTGATCGTTGCATGATCAGCCACGTGAGCAGAGCATGATAGCCACGTGGTCAGTGCATGATCAGTCACGTGATCAGTACATGATCAGTCACGTGAACAGTGCATGATCATTTACGTGATCTTTGCATGATCAGTCACGTTACCAGTATATGGTTGCTACGTGATCATTCCATGACGAGCCACGTGAGCAGTGCATGATAGCCACGTGATGTGTGCATGAGTTACGTGAGCAGAGTATGATCAGCCACGTGATCAGTGCATGAGTGCCACGTGATCAGTGCATGATATGTCACGTGACAGGTGTGTGATCAGCCACGTGAACAGTGCATGTTCAGCCACGTGATCAGTGCATGATAGCCACGTGATCAGTGCATGATCAGTTACGTGAGCAGTGTATGATCAGCCACGTGATCAGTGCATGGTCAGACACGTGAACAGTGTATGATCAGCCACGTGATCAGTGCATGATATCCAAGTGATCAGTGCATGATCATCACGTGATCAGTGTATGATCAGCCACGTGAACAGTGCATGCTCAGTCACGTGATCTGGGCCTGCTGAGCTGCGTGATTACTGTCTGCTCATCTGCTTGACAATTGCCAGCTGAGCTGCACGATTCCTGCCTGTCATCTGCTTGACAATTGCCAGCTGTGCTGCGTAATTCCTGCCTGCTCAGCTGCTTGATTATTGCCAGCTGAGCAGCATGATTCCTCACACCTGAGTTCCATGATTATTGCCTGCTGACTGTTTGATTCGTGCCTACTCAGCTCTTTGTTTATTGCCTCCAGAGGCACATGATCAGTGTATGATAGCAAACATGATCAGCGCATGATCAGTCACATGATCAGCGCCATTAAGTCACGTGATCACTACATGATAGTCATGTGATCAGTCCATGCTCAGTCACGGTATCAGTGCATGATCAGCCACGTGATCAGTGCATGATCTGTCACAAGATTAGTGTATGATCATCCACGTGATCAGTGCACGGGCAGTCATGTGATCAGTGCATGATATAGACGTGAACAGTGCATGATCAGTCTCGTGATCAGTGCATGATAGCCACGTGATCAGTGCATGATCAGTCACCTGATGGGTGTATGATCATTCACGTGACCTGTACATGGTAGCTACATGATCATTGCATGATCAGCCACGTGAGTAGTTCATGATAGCCACGTGATCACTGCATGATCAGTCACGTGATCAGTGCATGATCAGTCATGTGACCAGTACATGGTAGCTGCGTGATCATGGCATGATCAGCCACGTGAGCAGTGCATGATAGCCACGTGATCAGTGCATGATCAGACACGAGATCAGTGCATGATCAGTCACGTGATCAGTGCATGATCAGCCACGTGATCAGTGCATGACAGGCACGTGATCAGTGTATGTCCAGCCACGTGATCAGTGCATGATAGCCACGTGATCAGTGCATGATCAGTTACGTGATCAGTGTATGATCAGCCACGTGATCAGTGCATGATCAGCCACGTGATCAGTGCATGATCAATTACGTGATCAGTGCATGATCAGTCACGTGACCAGTACATGGTAGCTACGTGATCATTGCCTGATCAGCCACGTGATCAGTGCATGATAGCCACGTGATCAGTGCATGATCAGTCATGTGATACGTGGTGATCAGCCACGTGATCAGTGCATGATATCCACGTGATCAGTGCATGACAGCCACATGATCAGTGCATGAGAGCCACGTGATCAGTGCATGATCAGTCACGTGATACATGTGTGATCAGCCGTGATCAGTGCATGATGAGCCACGTGATCAGTGCATGATCAATTACGTGATCAGTGCATGATCAGTCACGTGACCAGTACATGGTTGCTACGTGATCATTGCATGATCAGCCACGTGAGCAGTGCATGATAGCCACGTGATCAGTGCATGATCAGTCACGTGATCAGTGCATGATCAGCCACGTGAACAGTGCATGTTCAGCCACGTGATCAGTGCATGATAGCCACGTGATCAGTGCATGATCAGTTACGTGAGCAGTGTATGATCAGCCACGTGATCAGTGCATGGTCAGACACGTGAACAGTGTATGATCAGCCACGTGATCAGTGCATGATATCCAAGTGATCAGTGCATGATCATCACGTGATCAGTGTATGATCAGCCACGTGAACAGTGCATGCTCAGTCACGTGATCTGGGCCTGCTGAGCTGCGTGATTACTGTCTGCTCATCTGCTTGACAATTGCCAGCTGAGCTGCACGATTCCTGCCTGCTCAGCTGCTTGATTATTGCCAGCTGAGCAGCATGATTCCTCACACTGTGTTCCATGATTATTGCCTGCTGACTGTTTGATTCGTGCCTACTCAGCTCTTTGTTTATTGCCTCCAGAGGCACATGATCAGTGTATGATAGCAAACATGATCAGCGCATGATCAGTCACATGATCAGCGCCATTAAGTCACGTGATCACTACATGATAGTCATGTGATCAGTCCATGCTCAGTCACGGTATCAGTGCATGATCAGCCACGTGATCAGTGCATGATCTGTCACAAGATTAGTGTATGATCATCCACGTGATCAGTGCACGGGCAGTCATGTGATCAGTGCATGATATAGACGTGAACAGTGCATGATCAGTCTCGTGATCAGTGCATGATAGCCACGTGATCAGTGCATGATCAGTCACCTGATGGGTGTATGATCATTCACGTGACCTGTACATGGTAGCTACATGATCATTGCATGATCAGCCACGTGAGTAGTTCATGATAGCCACGTGATCACTGCATGATCAGTCACGTGATCAGTGCATGATCAGTCATGTGACCAGTACATGGTAGCTGCGTGATCATGGCATGATCAGCCACGTGAGCAGTGCATGATAGCCACGTGATCAGTGCATGATCAGTCACGTGATCAGTGCTTGATCAGTTATGTGATCAGTGCATGATCAGCCACGTGATCAGTGCATGATCAGCCACATGATCAGTGCATGATCAATTACGTGATCAGTGCATGATCAGTCACGTGACCAGTACATGGTAGCTACGTGATCATTGCCTGATCAGCCACGTGATCAGTGCATGATAGCCACGTGATCAGTGCATGATAGCCACGTGATCAGTGCATGATCAGTCATGTGATACGTGTGTGATCAGCCACATGATCAGTGCATGATATCCACGTGATCAGTGCATGACAGCCACGTGATCAGTGCATGAGAGCCACGGGATCAGTGCATGATCAGTCACGTGATACATGTGTGATCAGCCACGTGATCAGTGCATGATGAGCCACGTGATCAGTGCAGGATCAATTACGTGATCAGTGCATGATCAGTCACGTGACCAGTACATGGTTGCTACGTGATCGTTGCATGATCAGCCACGTGAGCAGAGCATGATAGCCACGTGGTCAGTGCATGATCAGTCACGTGATCAGTACATGATCAGTCACGTGAACAGTGCATGATCATTTACGTGATCTTTGCATGATCAGTCACGTTACCAGTATATGGTTGCTACGTGATCATTCCATGACGAGCCACGTGAGCAGTGCATGATAGCCACGTGATGTGTGCATGAGTTACGTGAGCAGAGTATGATCAGCCACGTGATCAGTGCATGAGTGCCACGTGATCAGTGCATGATATGTCACGTGACAGGTGTGTGATCAGCCACGTGAACAGTGCATGTTCAGCCACGTGATCAGTGCATGATAGCCACGTGATCAGTGCATGATCAGTTACGTGAGCAGTGTATGATCAGCCACGTGATCAGTGCATGGTCAGACACGTGAACAGTGTATGATCAGCCACGTGATCAGTGCATGATATCCAAGTGATCAGTGCATGATCATCACGTGATCAGTGTATGATCAGCCACGTGAACAGTGCATGCTCAGTCACGTGATCTGGGCCTGCTGAGCTGCGTGATTACTGTCTGCTCATCTGCTTGACAATTGCCAGCTGAGCTGCACGATTCCTGCCTGTCATCTGCTTGACAATTGCCAGCTGTGCTGCGTAATTCCTGCCTGCTCAGCTGCTTGATTATTGCCAGCTGAGCAGCATGATTCCTCACACCTGAGTTCCATGATTATTGCCTGCTGACTGTTTGATTCGTGCCTACTCAGCTCTTTGTTTATTGCCTCCAGAGGCACATGATCAGTGTATGATAGCAAACATGATCAGCGCATGATCAGTCACATGATCAGCGCCATTAAGTCACGTGATCACTACATGATAGTCATGTGATCAGTCCATGCTCAGTCACGGTATCAGTGCATGATCAGCCACGTGATCAGTGCATGATCTGTCACAAGATTAGTGTATGATCATCCACGTGATCAGTGCACGGGCAGTCATGTGATCAGTGCATGATATAGACGTGAACAGTGCATGATCAGTCTCGTGATCAGTGCATGATAGCCACGTGATCAGTGCATGATCAGTCACCTGATGGGTGTATGATCATTCACGTGACCTGTACATGGTAGCTACATGATCATTGCATGATCAGCCACGTGAGTAGTTCATGATAGCCACGTGATCACTGCATGATCAGTCACGTGATCAGTGCATGATCAGTCATGTGACCAGTACATGGTAGCTGCGTGATCATGGCATGATCAGCCACGTGAGCAGTGCATGATAGCCACGTGATCAGTGCATGATCAGACACGAGATCAGTGCATGATCAGTCACGTGATCAGTGCATGATCAGCCACGTGATCAGTGCATGATCAGTCACGTGATCAGTGCATGATCAGCCACGTGATCAGTGCATGATCAGCCACGTGATCAGTGCATGATCAGCCACGTGATCAGTGCATGATGTTACGTGATCAGTGTATGATCAGCCACGTGATCAGTGCATGATCAGCCACATGATCAGTGCATGATCAATTACGTGCTCAGTGCATGATCAGTCACGTGACCAGTACATGGTAGCTACGTGATCATTGCCTGATCAGCCACGTGATCAGTGCATGATAGCCACGTGATCAGTGCATGATAGCCACGTGATCAGTGCATGATCAGTCATGTGATACGTGTGTGATCAGCCACATGATCAGTGCATGTTATCCACGTGATCAGTGCATGACAGCCACGTGATCAGTGCATGAGAGCCACGGGATCAGTGCATGATCAGTCACGTGATACATGTGTGATCAGCCACGTGATCAGTGCATGATGAGCCACGTGATCAGTGCAGGATCAATTACGTGATCAGTGCATGATCAGTCACGTGACCAGTACATGGTTGCTACGTGATCGTTGCATGATCAGCCACGTGAGCAGAGCATGATAGCCACGTGGTCAGTGCATGATCAGTCACGTGATCAGTACATGATCAGTCACGTGAACAGTGCATGATCATTTACGTGATCTTTGCATGATCAGTCACGTTACCAGTATATGGTTGCTACGTGATCATTCCATGACGAGCCACGTGAGCAGTGCATGATAGCCACGTGATGTGTGCATGAGTTACGTGAGCAGAGTATGATCAGCCACGTGATCAGTGCATGAGTGCCACGTGATCAGTGCATGATATGTCACGTGACAGGTGTGTGATCAGCCACGTGAACAGTGCATGTTCAGCCACGTGATCAGTGCATGATAGCCACGTGATCAGTGCATGATCAGTTACGTGAGCAGTGTATGATCAGCCACGTGATCAGTGCATGGTCAGACACGTGAACAGTGTATGATCAGCCACGTGATCAGTGCATGATATCCAAGTGATCAGTGCATGATCATCACGTGATCAGTGTATGATCAGCCACGTGAACAGTGCATGCTCAGTCACGTGATCTGGGCCTGCTGAGCTGCGTGATTACTGTCTGCTCATCTGCTTGACAATTGCCAGCTGAGCTGCACGAATTCCTGCCTGCTCAGCTGCTTGATTATTGCCAGCTGAGCAGCATGATTCCTCACACCTGAGTTCCATGATTATTGCCTGCTGACTGTTTGATTCGTGCCTACTCAGCTCTTTGTTTATTGCCTCCAGAGGCACATGATCAGTGTATGATAGCAAACATGATCAGCGCATGATCAGTCACATGATCAGCGCCATTAAGTCACGTGATCACTACATGATAGTCATGTGATCAGTCCATGCTCAGTCACGGTATCAGTGCATGATCAGCCACGTGATCAGTGCATGATCTGTCACAAGATTAGTGTATGATCATCCACGTGATCAGTGCACGGGCAGTCATGTGATCAGTGCATGATATAGACGTGAACAGTGCATGATCAGTCTCGTGATCAGTGCATGATAGCCACGTGATCAGTGCATGATCAGTCACCTGATGGGTGTATGATCATTCACGTGACCTGTACATGGTAGCTACATGATCATTGCATGATCAGCCACGTGATAGTTCATGATAGCCACGTGATCACTGCATGATCAGTCACGTGATCAGTGCATGATCAGTCATGTGACCAGTACATGGTAGCTGCGTGATCATGGCATGATCAGCCACGTGAGCAGTGCATGATAGCCACGTGATCAGTGCATGATCAGTCACGTGATCAGTGCATGATCAGTCACGTGATCAGTGCATGATCAGCCACGTGATCAGTGCATGATCAGTCACGTGATCAGTATATGGTTGCTACGTGATCAGTGCATGACGAGCCACGTGATCAGTGCATGATAGCCACGTGATCAGTGCATGAGTTACGTGATCAGTGTATGATCAGCCACGTGATCAGTGCATGATGCCACGTGATCAGTGCATGATAGCCACGTGATCAGTGCATGATCAGCCACGTGATCAGTGCATGATCAGCCACGTGATCAGTGCATGATCAGCCACGTGATCAGTGCATGATCAGCCACGTGATCAGTGCATGATCAGCCACGTGATCAGTGCATGATCAGTCACGTGATCAGTGTATGATCAGCCACGTGATCAGTGCATGATCAGTCACGTGATCTGGGCCAGCTGAGCTGCGTGATTACTGTCTGCTCATCTGCTTGACAATTGCCAGCTGAGCTGCACGATCCTGCCTGTCATCTGCTTGACAATTGCCAGCTGTGCTGCGTAATTCCTGCCTGCTCAGCTGCTTGATTATTGCCAGCTGAGCAGCATGATTCCTCACACCTGAGTTCCATGATTATTGCCTGCTGACTGTTTGATTCGTGCCTACTCAGCTCTTTGTTTATTGCCTCCAGAGGCACATGATCAGTGTATGATAGCAAACATGATCAGCATGATCAGTCACATGATCAGCGCCATTAAGTCACGTGATCACCATGATAGTCATGTGATCAGTCCATGCTCAGTCACGGTATCAGTGCATGATCAGCCACGTGATCAGTGCATGATCAGCCACGTGATCAGTGCATGATAGCCACGTGATCAGTGCATGATCAGTCACGTGATCAGTGCATGATCAGACGTGATCAGTGCATGATCAGTCACGTGATCAGTGCATGATAGCCACGTGATCAGTGCATGATCAGCCACGTGATCAGTGCATGATAGCCACGTGATCAGTGCATGATCAGTCACGTGATCATGCATGATCAGCCACGTGATCAGTGCATGATGAGCCACGTGATCAGTGCATGATCAATTACGTGATCAGTGCATGATCAGTCACGTGACCAGTACATGGTTACACGTGATCATGCATGATCAGCCACGTGAGCAGTGCATGATAGCCACGTGATCAGTGCATGATCAGTCACGATCAGTACATGATCAGCCGTGAACAGTGCATGATCATCACGTGATCAGTGCATGATCAGTCACGTGACAGTATATGGTAGTACGTGATCATTCCATGACGAGCCACGTGAGCAGTGCATGATAGCCACGTGATGTGCATGAGTTACGTGAGCAGAGTATGATCAGCCACGTGATCAGTGCATGAGTGCCACGTGATCAGTGCATGATATGTCACGTGACAGGTGTGTGATCAGCCACGAACAGTGCATGTTCAGCCACGTGATCAGTGCATGATAGCCACGTGATCAGTGCATGATCAGTTACGTGAGCAGTGTATGATCAGCCACGTGATCAGTGCATGGTCACGTGAACAGTGTATGATCAGCCACGTGATCAGTGCATGATATCCAAGTGATCAGTGCATGATCATCACGTGATCAGTGTATGATCAGCCACGTGAACAGTGCATGCTCAGTCACGTGATCTGGGCCTGCTGAGCTGCGTGATTACTGTCTGCTCATCTGCTTGACAATTGCCAGCTGAGCTGCACGATTCCTGCCTGTCATCTGCTTGACAATTGCCAGCTGTGCTGCGTAATTCCTGCCTGCTCAGCTGCTTGATTATTGCCAGCTGAGCAGCATGATTCCTCACAGCTGAGTTCCATGATTATTGCCTGCTGACTGTTTGATTCGTGCCTACTCAGCTCTTTGTTTATTGCCTCCAGAGGCACATGATCAGTGTATGATAGCAAACATGATCAGCGCATGATCAGTCACATGATCAGCCATTAAGTCACGTGATCACTACATGATAGTCATGTGATCAGTCCATGCTCAGTCACGGTATCAGTGCATGATCAGCCACGTGATCAGTGCATGATCTGTCACAGATTAGTGTATGATCATCCACGTGATCAGTGCATGGCAGTCATGTGATCAGTGCATGATATAGACGTGATCAGTGCATGATCAGTCTCGTGATCAGTGCATGATAGCCACGTGATCAGTGCATGATCAGTCACCTGATGGGTGTATGATCATTCACGTGACTGTACATGGTAGCTACATGATCATTGCATGATCAGCCACGTGAGTAGTGCATGATAGCCACGTGATCAGTGCATGATCAGTCACGTGATCAGTGCATGATCAGTCCGTGACCAGTACATGGTAGCTGCGTGATCGGCATGATCAGCCACGTGAGCAGTGCATGATAGCCACGTGATCAGTGCATGATCAGTCACGTGATCAGTGCATGATCAGTCACGTGATCAGTGCATGATCAGCCACGTGATCAGTGCATGACCAGGCACGTGATCAGTGCATGATCAGCCACGTGATCAGTGCATGATAGCCACGTGATCAGTGCATGATCAGTCACGTGATCAGTGCATGATCAGTCACGTGATCAGCATGATCAGCCACGTGATCAGTGCATGATCAGCCACGTGATCAGTGCATGATCAGTACGTGATCAGTGCATGATCAGTCACGTGATCAGTGCATGATAGCCACGTGATCAGTGCATGATCAGCCACGTGATCAGTGCATGATCAGCCACGTGATCAGTGCATGATCAGCCACGTGATCAGCAACATCACGTGATCATGCATGATCAGCCACGTGATCAGTGCATGATCAGCCACGTGATCAGTGCATGATCAGCCACGTGATCAGTGCATGATCAGTCACGTGATCAGTGCATGGCTACGTGATCAGTGCATGATCAGCCACGTGATCAGTGCATGATAGCCACGTGATCAGTGCATGATAGCCACGTGATCAGTGCATGATCAGTCACGTGATAGTGTGATCAGCCACGTGATCAGTGCATGATATCCACGTGATCAGTGCATGACAGCCACGTGATCAGTGCATGGAGCCACGTGATCAGTGCATGATCAGTCACGTGATACATGTGCGTGATCAGCCACGTGATCAGTGCATGATGAGCCACGTGATCAGTGCAGATCAATTACGTGATCAGTGCATGATCAGTCACGTGACCAGTACATGGTTGCTACGTGATCTTGCATGATCAGCCACGTGAGCAGAGCATGATAGCCACGTGATCAGTGCATGATCAGTGCGGACAGTATTGGATCAGTCACGTGAACAGTGCATGATCATTTACGTGATCTTGCATGATCAGTCACGTGACCAGTATATGGTTGCTACGTGATCATTCCATGATCAGCCACGTGAGCAGTGCATGATAGCAGTCATGATGTGTGCATGAGTTACGTGAGCAGTGTATGATCAGCCACGTGATCAGTGCATGAGTGCCACGTGATCAGTGCATGATATGTCACGTGACAGGTGTGTGATCAGCCACGTGAACAGTGCATGTTCAGCCACGTGATCAGTGCATGATAGCCACGTGATCAGTGCATGATCAGTTACGTGAGCAGTGTATGATCAGCCACGTGATCAGTGCATGGTCAGACACGTGAACAGTGTATGATCAGCCACGTGATCAGTGCATGATATCCAAGTGATCAGTGCATGATCATCACGTGATCAGTGTATGATCAGCCACGTGACAGTGCATGCTCAGTCACGTGATCTGGCCTGCTGAGCTGCGTGATTACTGTCTGCTCATCTGCTTGACAATTGCCAGCTGAGCTGCACGATTCCTGCCTGTCATCTGCTTGACAATTGCCAGCTGTGCTGCATTCCTGCCTGCTCAGCTGCTTGATTATTGCCAGCTGAGCAGCATGATTCCTCACACTGAGTTCCATGATTATTGCCTGCTGACTGTTTGATTCGTGCCTACTCAGCTCTTTGTTTATTGCCTCCAGAGGCACATGATCAGTGTATGATAGCAAACATGATCAGCGCATGATCAGTCACATGATCAGCGCCATTAAGTCACGTGATCACTACATGATAGTCATGTGATCAGTCCATGCTCAGTCACGGTATCAGTGCATGATCAGCCACGTGATCAGTGCATGATCTGTCACAAGATTAGTGTATGATCATCCACGTGATCAGTGCATGGCAGTCATGTGATCAGTGCATGATATAGACGTGATCAGTGCATGATCAGTCTCGTGATCAGTGCATGATAGCCACGTGATCAGTGCATGATCAGTCACCTGATGGGTGTATGATCATTCACGTGACCTGTACATGGTAGCTACATGATCATTGCATGATCAGCCACGTGAGTAGTGCATGATAGCCACGTGATCAGTGCATGATCAGTCACGTGATCAGTGCATGATCAGTCATGTGACCAGTACATGGTAGCTGCGTGATCATGGCATGATCAGCCACGTGATCAGTGCATGATAGCCACGTGATCAGTGCATGATCAGACACGTGATCAGTGCATCAGTCACGTGATCAGTGCATGATCAGCCACGTGATCAGTGCATGATCAGCACGTGATCAGTGCGTCAGCCACGTGATCAGTGCATGATCAGCACGTGATCAGTGCATGATCAGCCGTGATCAGTGCATGATCAGTTACCTGATCAGTGCATGATCAGCCACGTGATCAGTGCATGATAGCACGTGATCAGTGCATGATCAGCCACGTGATCAGTGCATGATAGCCACGTGATCAGTGCATGATATCACGTGATCAGTGCATGATCAGTCATGTGAATAGCGGATCAGCCACGTGATCAGCTGCTGATGATTCTGCTGTCATCTGCTTGACAGCCAGTGAGCTGCACGATCTGCCTGTCAGTGCTTGATCATTGTGATGTGCTGCGTGATCCTGCATGATCAGCTGCTTGATCAGCCAGTGAGCAGCATGATTCGTGCACTGAGTCCATGATTAGTGCATGCTGACTACTGATCGTGCATGATCAGCCACGTGATCAGTGCATGATAGCCACGTGATCAGTGCATGATCAGTCACGTGATCAGTGCATGATCAGTCACGTGATCAGTGCATGATCAGTCACGTGATCAGTGCATGATCAGTCATGTGATCAGTATGTCAACATGATCATTGCATGATCAGCCACGTGATCAGTGCATGATAGCCACGTGATCAGTGCATGAGCCACGTGATCAGTGCATGATCAGCCACGTGATCAGTGCATGAGTGCCACGTGATCAGTGCATGATCAGTCACGTGATCAGTGCATGATCAGCCACGTGATCAGTGCATGATCAGCCACGTGATCAGTGCATGATAGCCACGTGATCAGTGCATGATCAGTCACGTGATCAGTGCATGATCAGCCACGTGATCAGTGCATGATCAGCACGTGATCAGTGCATGATCAGCCACGTGATCAGTGCATGATAGCCACGTGATCAGTGCATGATAGCCACGTGATCAGTGCATGATCAGTCACGTGATCAGTGCATGATCAGCCACGTGATCAGTGCATGATCAGCCACGTGATCAGTGCATGATCAGCCACGTGATCAGTGCATGATCAGTCACGTGATCAGTGCATGATAGACACGTGATCAGTGCATGATCAGCCACGTGATCAGTGCATGATATCACGTGATCAGTGCATGATCATCACGTGATCAGTGTATGATCAGCCACGTGACAGTGCATGATCAGTCACGTGATCAGTGCATGATCAGCTGCGTGATCAGTGCATGATCATCTGCGTGATCAATTGCATGAGCTGCACGTGATCCTGCCTGTCATCTGCTTGACAATTGCCAGCTGTGCACGTAATCCTGCCTGCTCAGCTGCTTGATTATTGCCAGCTGAGCAGCATGATCCTTGCAGCTGAGTTCCATGATTATTGCATGCTGACTGTTTGATTCGTGCCTACTCAGCTCTTTGTTTATTGCCTCCAGAGGCACATGATCAGTGTATGATAGCAAACATGATCAGTGCATGATCAGTCACATGATCAGTGCATGAAGTCACGTGATCAGTGCATGATAGTCATGTGATCAGTCCATGATCAGTCACGTGATCAGTGCATGATCAGCCACGTGATCAGTGCATGATAGCCACGTGATCAGTGCATGATCAGCCACGTGATCAGTGCATGATCAGCCACGTGATCAGTGCATGATCAGCCACGTGATCAGTGCATGATCAGTCACGTGATCAGTGCATGATCAGTCACGTGATCAGTGCATGATCAGCCACGTGATCAGTGCATGATAGCCACGTGATCAGTGCATGATCAGTCACGTGATCAGTGCATGATCAGTCACGTGATCAGTGCATGATCAGCCACGTGATCAGTGCATGATAGCCACGTGATCAGTGCATGATCAGCCACGTGATCAGTGCATGATAGCCACGTGATCAGTGCATGATCAGTCACGTGATCAGTGCATGATCAGCCACGTGATCAGTGCATGATCAGTCCACGTGATCAGTGCATGATCAGCCACGTGATCAGTGCATGATCAGCCACGTGATCAGTGCATGATAGCCACGTGATCAGTGCATGATCAGCCACGTGATCAGTGCATGATAGCCACGTGATCAGTGCATGATCAGTCACGTGATCAGTGCATGATCAGCCACGTGATCAGTGCATGATCAGCCACGTGATCAGTGCATGATCAGTCACGTGATCAGTGCATGATCAGTCACGTGATCAGTGCATGATCAGTCACGTGATCAGTGCATGATCAGCCACGTGATCAGTGCATGATCAGCCACGTGATCAGTGCATGATCAGTCACGTGATCAGTGCATGATAGCCACGTGATCAGTGCATGATCAGCCACGTGATCAGTGCATGATCAGCCACGTGATCAGTGCATGATAGCCACGTGATCAGTGCATGATCAGCCACGTGATCAGTGCATGATCAGCCACGTGATCAGTGCATGATCAGCCACGTGATCAGTGCATGATCAGTTACGTGAGCAGTGCATGATCAGCCACGTGATCAGTGCATGGTCAGACACGTGAACAGTGTATGATCAGCCACGTGATCAGTGCATGATATCCAAGTGATCAGTGCATGATCAATCACGTGATCAGTGTATGATCAGCCACGTGAACAGTGCATGCTCAGTCACGTGATCAGGGCCTGCTGAGCTGCGTGATTACTGTCTGCTCATCTGCTTGACAATTGCCAGCTGAGCTGCACGATTCCTGCCTGTCATCTGCTTGACAATTGCCAGCTGTGCTGCGTAATTCCTGCCTGCTCAGCTGCTTGATTATTGCCAGCTGAGCAGCATGATTCCTCACAGCTGAGTTCCATGATTATTGCCTGCTGACTGTTTGATTCGTGCCTACTCAGCTCTTTGTTTATTGCCTCCAGAGGCACATGATCAGTGTATGATAGCAAACATGATCAGCGCATGATCAGTCACATGATCAGCGCCATTAAGTCACGTGATCACTACATGATAGTCATGTGATCAGTCCATGCTCAGTCACGGATCAGTGCATGATCAGCCACGTGATCAGTGCATGATCAGCCACGTGATCAGTGCATGATCAGCCACGTGATCAGTGCATGATCAGCCACGTGATCAGTGCATGATGCACGTGATCAGTGCATGATCAGTCACGTGATCAGTGCATGATCAGTCACGTGATCAGTGTATGATCAGCCACGTGATCAGTGCATGATAGCCACGTGATCAGTGCATGATCAGTCACGTGATCAGTGCATGATCAGTCACGTGACCAGTACATGGTAGCTACGTGATCATTGCATGATCAGCCACGTGAGTAGTGCATGATAGCCACGTGATCAGTGCATGATCAGTCACGTGATCAGTGCATGATCAGTCACGTGATCAGTGCATGATCAGGCACGTGATCAGTGCATGATCAGCCATGATCAGTGCATGATAGCCACGTGATCAGTGCATGATCAGTCACGTGATCAGTGCATGATCAGCCACGTGATCAGTGCATGATCAGCCACGTGATCAGTGCATGATCAATTACGTGATCAGTGCATGATCAGTCACGTGACCAGTACATGGTAGCTACGTGATCAGTGCATGATCAGCCACGTGATCAGTGCATGATAGCCACGTGATCAGTGCATGATCAGCACGTGATCAGTGCATGATCAGTCACGTGATCAGTGCATGATCAGTTACGTGATCAGTGCATGATCAGTCACGTGACCAGTACATGGTAGCCACGTGATCAGTGCATGATCAGCCACGTGATCAGTGCATGATAGCCACGTGATCAGTGCATGATCAGCCACGTGATCAGTGCATGATCAGCCACGTGATCAGTGCATGATCAGCCACGTGATCAGTGCATGATCAGTCACGTGATCAGTGCATGATCAGCCGTGATCAGTGCATGATCAGCCACGTGATCAGTGCATGATAGCCACGTGATCAGTGCATGATCAGTTACGTGAGCAGTGTATGATCAGCCACGTGATCAGTGCATGGTCAGACACGTGAACAGTGTATGATCAGCCACGTGATCAGTGCATGATATCACGTGATCAGTGCATGATCATCACGTGATCAGTGTATGATCAGCCACGTGAACAGTGCATGCTCAGTCACGTGATCTGGGCCTGCTGAGCTGCGTGATTACTGTCTGCTCATCTGCTTGACAATTGCCAGCTGAGCTGCACGATTCCTGCCTGTCATCTGCTTGACAATTGCCAGCTGTGCTGCGTAATTCCTGCCTGCTCAGCTGCTTGATTATTGCCAGCTGAGCAGCATGATTCCTCACAGCTGAGTTCCATGATTATTGCCTGCTGACTGTTTGATTCGTGCCTACTCAGCTCTTTGTTTATTGCCTCCAGAGGCACATGATCAGTGTATGATAGCAAACATGATCAGCGCATGATCAGTCACATGATCAGCGCCATTAAGTCACGTGATCACTACATGATAGTCATGTGATCAGTCCATGCTCAGTCACGGTATCAGTGCATGATCAGCCACGTGATCAGTGCATGATCAGCAACGTGATCATCATGCCATGTGATCAGTGCATGATCAGTCACGTGATCAGTGCATGATCAGTCACGTGATCAGTGCATGATCAGCCACGTGATCAGTGCATGATCAGTCACCTGATGGGTGTATGATCAGTCACGTGACCAGTACATGGTAGCTACATGATCATTGCATGATCAGCCACGTGAGTAGTGCATGATAGCCACGTGATCAGTGCATGATCAGTCACGTGATCAGTGCATGATCAGTCACGTGACAGTGCATGATCAGCCACGTGATCAGTGCATGATAGCCACGTGATCAGTGCATGATCAGTCACGTGATCAGTGCATGATCAGTCACGTGATCAGTGCATGATCAGCCACGTGATCAGTGCATGATAGCCACGTGATCAGTGCATGATCAGCCACGTGATCAGTGCATGATAGCCACGTGATCAGTGCATGATCAGTCACGTGATCAGTGCATGATCAGTCACGTGATCAGTGCATGATCAGTCACGTGATCAGTGCATGATCAATCACGTGATCAGTGCATGATCAGTCACGTGATCAGTGCATGATAGCTACGTGATCAGTGCATGATCAGCCACGTGATCAGTGCATGATAGCCACGTGATCAGTGCATGATCAGTCACGTGATCAGTGCATGATCAGCCACGTGATCAGTGCATGATCAGTCACGTGATCAGTGCATGATCAGTCACGTGATCAGTGCATGATCAGTCACGTGATCAGTGCATGATCAGCCACGTGATCAGTGCATGATCAGCCACGTGATCAGTGCATGATCAGCCACGTGATCAGTGCATGATCAGCCACGTGATCAGTGCATGATCAGTTACGTGAGCAGTATGATCAGCCACGTGATCAGTGCATGGTCAGACACGTGAACAGTGTATGATCAGCCACGTGATCAGTGCATGATATCCACGTGATCAGTGCATGATCATCACGTGATCAGTGTATGATCAGCCACGTGAACAGTGCATGCTCAGTCACGTGATCAGGGCCTGCTGAGCTGCGTGATTACTGTCTGCTCATCTGCTTGACAATTGCCAGCTGAGCTGCACGATTCCTGCCTGTCATCTGCTTGACAATTGCCAGCTGTGCTGCAATTCCTGCCTGCTCAGCTGCTTGATTATTGCCAGCTGAGCAGCATGATTCCTCACAGCTGAGTTCCATGATTATTGCCTGCTGACTGTTTGATTCGTGCCTACTCAGCTCTTTGTTTATTGCCTCCAGAGGCACATGATCAGTGTATGATAGCAAACATGATCAGCGCATGATCAGTCACATGATCAGCGCCATTAAGTCACGTGATCACTACATGATAGTCATGTGATCAGTCCATGCTCAGTCACGGTATCAGTGCATGATCAGCCACGTGATCAGTGCATGATCACAGTGCACGTGATCAGTGCATCAGTCATGTGATCAGTGCATGATATAGACGTGATCAGTGCATGATCAGTCACGTGATCAGTGCATGATAGCCACGTGATCAGTGCATGATCAGTCCACGTGATCAGCCACGTGATCAGTGATGAGCCACGTGATCAGTGCATGATCAGTCACGTGATCAGTGCATGATCAGTCACGTGATCAGTGCATGGTAGCACGTGATCTGCATGATCAGCCACGTGATCAGTGCATGATAGCCACGTGATCAGTGCATGATCAGCCACGTGATCAGTGCATGATCAGTCACGTGATCAGTGTGATCAGCCACGTGATCAGTGCATGATATCCACGTGATCAGTGCATGATAGCCACGTGATCAGTGCATGATAGCCACGTGATCAGTGCATGATCAGTCACGTGATCATGTGTGATCAGCCACGTGATCAGTGCATGATCAGCCACGTGATCAGTGCATGATCAACGTGATCAGTGCATGATCAGTCACGTGACCAGTACATGGTTGCTACGTGATCGTGCATGATCAGCCACGTGATCAGTGCATGATAGCCACGTGATCAGTGCATGATCAGTCACGTGATCAGTGCATGATCAGTCACGTGAACAGTGCATGATCATTTACGTGATCTGTGCATGATCAGTCACGTGACCAGTATATGGTAGCTACGTGATCATTCCATGACAGCCACGTGACAGTGCATGATAGCCACGTGATGTGTGCATGAGTTACGTGATCAGTGTATGATCAGCCACGTGATCAGTGCATGAGTGCCACGTGATCAGTGCATGATATGTCACGTGACAGGTGTGTGATCAGCCACGTGATCAGTGCATGATCAGCCACGTGATCAGTGCATGATAGCCACGTGATCAGTGCATGATCAGTTACGTGATCAGTGTATGATCAGCCACGTGATCAGTGCATGGTCAGACACGTGATCAGTGCATGATCAGCCACGTGATCAGTGCATGATCAGTCAAGTGATCAGTGCATGATCATCACGTGATCAGTGCATGATCAGTCACGTGATCAGTGCATGAGTCACGTGATCTGGGCCTGCAGCTGCGTGATTCTGTCTGCTCATCTGCTTGACATTGCCATGATCAGTGCCTGTCATCTGCTTGACAATTGCCAGTGTGCTGCGTATTCCTGCCTGCTCAGCTGCATGATCATTGCCATGAGCAGCATGCCACAGTGAGCATGATTAGCCACGTGATCAGTGCATGATCAGCTCGTGATCAGTGCATGAGAGGCACGTGATCAGTGCATGATAGCAAACGTGATCAGTGCATGATCAGTCACATGATCAGTGCATGAAGTCACGTGATCAGTGCATGATCAGTCATGTGATCAGTCCATGATCAGTCACGTGATCAGTGCATGATCAGCCACGTGATCAGTGCATGATCAGTCACGTGATCAGTGCATGATCAGCCACGTGATCAGTGCATGATCAGTCACGTGATCAGTGCATGATCAGTCACGTGATCAGTGCATGATCAGTGATCAGTGCATGATAGCCACGTGATCAGTGCATGATCAGTCACGTGATCAGTGCATGATCAGCCACGTGATCAGTGCATGATAGCCACGTGATCAGTGCATGATCAGCCACGTGATCAGTGCATGATCAGCCACGTGATCAGTGCATGATCAGCCACGTGATCAGTGCATGATCAGTCACGTGATCAGTGCATGATCAGCCACGTGATCAGTGCATGATAGCCACGTGATCAGTGCATGATCAGTCACGTGATCAGTGCATGATCAGTCACGTGATCAGCATGTCGTGATCAGTGCATGATCAGCCACGTGATCAGTGCATGATAGCCACGTGATCAGTGCATGATCAGCTACGTGATCAGTGCATGATCAGCCACGTGATCAGTGCATGATAGCCACGTGATCAGTGCATGATCAGTCACGTGATCAGTGCATGATCAGTCACGTGATCAGTGCATGATCAGCCACGTGATCAGTGCATGATCAGTCACGTGACCAGTATGGTAGCTACGTGATCATGCATGATCAGCCACGTGATCAGTGCATGATAGCCACGTGATCAGTGCATGAGTCACGTGATCAGAGCATGATCAGCACGTGATCAGTGCATGATGCCACGTGATCAGTGCATGATCAGTCACGTGACAGTGCATGATCAGCCACGTGATCAGTGCATGATCAGCCACGTGATCAGTGCATGATAGCCACGTGATCAGTGCATGATCAGTCACGTGATCAGTGCATGATCAGCCACGTGATCAGTGCATGATCAGTCACGTGATCAGTATGATCAGCCACGTGATCAGTGCATGATAGCCACGTGATCAGTGCATGATCAGCCACGTGATCAGTGCATGATCAGTCACGTGATCAGTGTGATCAGCCACGTGATCAGTGCATGATCAGTCACGTGATCAGTGCATGATCAGCCACGTGATCAGTGCATGATCAGCCACGTGATCAGTGCATGATCAGACACGTGAACAGTGCATGATCAGCCACGTGATCAGTGCATGATATCCAAGTGATCAGTGCATGATCATCACGTGATCAGTGTATGATCAGCCACGTGAACAGTGCATGCTCAGTCACGTGATCAGGGCCTGCTGAGCTGCGTGATTACTGTCTGCTCATCTGCTTGACAATTGCCAGCTGAGCTGCACGATTCCTGCCTGTCATCTGCTTGACAATTGCCAGCTGTGCTGCGTAATTCCTGCCTGCTCAGCTGCTTGATTATTGCCAGCTGAGCAGCATGATTCCTCACAGCTGAGTTCCATGATTATTGCCTGCTGACTGTTTGATTCGTGCCTACTCAGCTCTTTGTTTATTGCCTCCAGAGGCACATGATCAGTGTATGATAGCAAACATGATCAGTGCATGATCAGTCACATGATCAGCGCCATTAAGTCACGTGATCACTACATGATAGTCATGTGATCAGTCCATGCTCAGTCACGGTATCAGTGCATGATCAGCCACGTGATCAGTGCATGATCAGTCACGTGATCAGTGCATGATCAGCCACGTGATCAGTGCATGATCAGTCACGTGATCAGTGCATGATCAGCATCAGTGCATGAGTCACGTGATGCATGATCAGTCACGTGATCAGTGCATGATCAGCCACGTGATCAGTGCATGATAGCCACGTGATCAGTGCATGATCAGTCACGTGATCAGTGCATGATCAGTCACGTGATCAGTGCATGATCAGCCACGTGATCAGTGCATGATAGCCACGTGATCAGTGCATGATCAGCCACGTGATCAGTGCATGATAGCCACGTGATCAGTGCATGATCAGTCACGTGATCAGTGCATGATCACGTGATCAGTGCATGATCAGTCCACGTGATCAGTGCATGATCAGCCACGTGATCAGTGCATGATCAGTCACGTGATCAGTGCATGATAGCACATGATCAGTGCATGATCAGCCACGTGATCAGTGCATGATAGCCACGTGATCAGTGCATGATCAGTCACGTGATCAGTGCATGATCAGCCACGTGATCAGTGCATGATCAGCCACGTGATCAGTGCATGATCAGCCACGTGATCAGTGCATGATCAGTCACGTGATCAGTGCATGATCAGTCACGTGATCAGTGCATGATCAGCCACGTGATCAGTGCATGATCAGTTACGTGATCAGTGCATGATCAGTCACGTGACCAGTGCATGGTATACGTGATCAGTGCATGATCAGCCACGTGATCAGTGCATGATCAGCCACGTGATCAGTGCATGATCAGCCACGTGATCAGTGCATGATCAGCCACGTGATCAGTGCATGATCAGCCACGTGATCAGTGCATGATCAGCCACGTGATCAGTGCATGATCAGTTACGTGAGCAGTGTATGATCAGCCACGTGATCAGTGCATGGTCAGACACGTGAACAGTGTATGATCAGCCACGTGATCAGTGCATGATATCCAAGTGATCAGTGCATGATCAATCACGTGATCAGTGTATGATCAGCCACGTGAACAGTGCATGCTCAGTCACGTGATCAGGGCCTGCTGAGCTGCGTGATTACTGTCTGCTCATCTGCTTGACAATTGCCAGCTGAGCTGCACGATTCCTGCCTGTCATCTGCTTGACAATTGCCAGCTGTGCTGCGTAATTCCTGCCTGCTCAGCTGCTTGATTATTGCCAGCTGAGCAGCATGATTCCTCACAGCTGAGTTCCATGATTATTGCCTGCTGACTGTTTGATCGTGCCTACTCAGCTCTTTGTTTATTGCCTCCAGAGGCACATGATCAGTGTATGATAGCAAACATGATCAGCGCATGATCAGTCACATGATCAGCGCCATTAAGTCACGTGATCACATGATAGTCATGTGATCAGTCCATGCTCAGTCACGGATCAGTGCATGATCAGCCACGTGATCAGTGCATGATCAGCCACGTGATCAGTGCATGATCAGCCACGTGATCAGTGCATGATCAGCCACGTGATCAGTGCATGATCAGCCACGTGATCAGTGCATGATCAGTCACGTGATCAGTGCATGATCAGTCACGTGATCAGTGCATGATCAGCCACGTGATCAGTGCATGATAGCCACGTGATCAGTGCATGATCAGTCACGTGATCAGTGCATGATCAGTCACGTGACCAGTACATGGTAGCTACGTGATCATTGCATGATCAGCCACGTGATAGTGCATGATAGCCACGTGATCAGTGCATGATCAGTCACGTGATCAGTGCATGATCAGTCACGTGATCAGTGCATGATCAGGCACGTGATCAGTGCATGATCAGCCACGTGATCAGTGCATGATAGCCACGTGATCAGTGCATGATCAGTCACGTGATCAGTGCATGATCAGTCACGTGATCAGTGCATGATCAGCCACGTGATCAGTGCATGATCAATTACGTGATCAGTGCATGATCAGTCACGTGACCAGTACATGGTAGCTACGTGATCAGTGCATGATCAGCCACGTGATCAGTGCATGATCAGCCACGTGATCAGTGCATGATCAGTCACGTGATCAGTGCATGATCAGCCACGTGATCAGTGCATGATCAGTTACGTGATCAGTGCATGATCAGTCACGTGACCAGTACATGGTAGCTACGTGATCAGTGCATGATCAGCCACGTGATCAGTGCATGATAGCCACGTGATCAGTGCATGATCAGTCACGTGATCAGTGCATGATCAGCCACGTGATCAGTGCATGATCAGCCACGTGATCAGTGCATGATCAGTCACGTGATCAGTGCATGATCAGCCACGTGATCAGTGCATGATCAGCCACGTGATCAGTGCATGATAGCCACGTGATCAGTGCATGATCAGTTACGTGATCAGTGCATGATCAGCCACGTGATCAGTGCATGGTCAGACACGTGAACAGTGTATGATCAGCCACGTGATCAGTGCATGATAGTCACGTGATCAGTGCATGATCATCACGTGATCAGTGTATGATCAGCCACGTGAACAGTGCATGCTCAGTCACGTGATCTGGGCCTGCTGAGCTGCGTGATTACTGTCTGCTCATCTGCTTGACAATTGCCAGCTGAGCTGCACGATTCCTGCCTGTCATCTGCTTGACAATTGCCAGCTGTGCTGCGTAATTCCTGCCTGCTCAGCTGCTTGATTATTGCCAGCTGAGCAGCATGATTCCTCACAGCTGAGTTCCATGATTATTGCCTGCTGACTGTTTGATTCGTGCCTACTCAGCTCTTTGTTTATTGCCTCCAGAGGCACATGATCAGTGTATGATAGCAAACATGATCAGCGCATGATCAGTCACATGATCAGCGCCATTAAGTCACGTGATCACTACATGATAGTCATGTGATCAGTCCATGCTCAGTCACGGTATCAGTGCATGATCAGCCACGTGATCAGTGCATGATCAGCCACGTGATCAGTGCATGATAGTCATGTGATCAGTGCATGATTAGTCACGTGATCAGTGCATGATCAGTCACGTGATCAGTGCATGATCAGCCACGTGATCAGTGCATGATCAGTCACCTGATGGGTGTATGATCAGTCACGTGACAGTACATGGTAGCTACATGATCATTGCATGATCAGCCACGTGAGTAGTGCATGATAGCCACGTGATCAGTGCATGATCAGTCACGTGATCAGTGCATGATCAGTCACGTGACAGTGCATGATAGCCACGTGATCAGTGCATGATAGCCACGTGATCAGTGCATGATCAGTCACGTGATCAGTGCATGATCAGTCACGTGATCAGTGCATGATCAGCCACGTGATCAGTGCATGATAGCCACGTGATCAGTGCATGATCAGCCACGTGATCAGTGCATGATAGCCACGTGATCAGTGCATGATCAGCACGTGATCAGTGCATGATCAGCCACGTGATCAGTGCATGATCAGCCACGTGATCAGTGCATGATCAATTACGTGATCAGTGCATGATCAGTCACGTGATCAGTACATGATAGCTACGTGATCAGTGCATGATCAGCCACGTGATCAGTGCATGATAGCCACGTGATCAGTGCATGATCAGTCACGTGATCAGCATGATCAGCCACGTGATCAGTGCATGATCAGTCACGTGATCAGTGCATGATCAGCCACGTGATCAGTGCATGATCAGCCACGTGATCAGTGCATGATCAGCCACGTGATCAGTGCATGATAGCCACGTGATCAGTGCATGATCAGCCACGTGATCAGTGCATGATCAGCCACGTGATCAGTGCATGATCAGTTACGTGAGCAGTGTATGATCAGCCACGTGATCAGTGCATGGTCAGACACGTGAACAGTGTATGATCAGCCACGTGATCAGTGCATGATATCCAAGTGATCAGTGCATGATCATCACGTGATCAGTGTATGATCAGCCACGTGAACAGTGCATGCTCAGTCACGTGATCAGGGCCTGCTGAGCTGCGTGATTACTGTCTGCTCATCTGCTTGACAATTGCCAGCTGAGCTGCACGATTCCTGCCTGTCATCTGCTTGACAATTGCCAGCTGTGCTGCGTAATTCCTGCCTGCTCAGCTGCTTGATTATTGCCAGCTGAGCAGCATGATTCCTCACAGCTGAGTTCCATGATTATTGCCTGCTGACTGTTTGATTCGTGCCTACTCAGCTCTTTGTTTATTGCCTCCAGAGGCACATGATCAGTGTATGATAGCAAACATGATCAGTGCATGATCAGCATGATCAGCGCCATTAAGTCACGTGATCACTACATGATAGTCATGTGATCAGTCCATGCTCAGTCACGGTATCAGTGCATGATCAGCCACGTGATCAGTGCATGATCTGTCACATGATTAGTGTATGATCATCCACGTGATCAGTGCATGGGCAGTCATGTGATCAGTGCATGATATAGACGTGATCAGTGCATGATCAGTCACGTGATCAGTGCATGATAGCCACGTGATCAGTGCATGATCAGTCACGTGATCATGTATGATCAGCCACGTGATCAGTGCATGATCAGCCACGTGATCAGTGCATGATCAGCCACGTGATCAGTGCATGATCAGTCACGTGATCAGTGCATGATAGCTGTGATCAGTGCATGATCAGCCACGTGATCAGTGCATGATCAGCCACGTGATCAGTGCATGATAGCCACGTGATCAGTGCATGATCAGTCACGTGATAGTGCATGATCAGCCACGTGATCAGTGCATGATATCCACGTGATCAGTGCATGACAGCCACGTGATCAGTGCATGAGAGCCACGTGATCAGCATGATCAGTCACGTGATACATGTGTGATCAGCCACGTGATCAGTGCATGATGAGCCACGTGATCAGTGCAGGATCAATTACGTGATCAGTGCATGATCAGTCACGTGACCAGTACATGGTTGCTACGTGATCGTTGCATGATCAGCCACGTGAGCAGAGCATGATAGCCACGTGATCAGTGCATGATCAGTCACGTGATCAGTACATGATCAGTCACGTGAACAGTGCATGATCATTTACGTGATCTGTGCATGATCAGTCACGTGCCAGTATATGGTAGCTACGTGATCATTCCATGACGAGCCACGTGAGCAGTGCATGATAGCCACGTGATGTGTGCATGAGTTACGTGAGCAGAGTATGATCAGCCACGTGATCAGTGCATGAGTGCCACGTGATCAGTGCATGATATGTCACGTGACAGGTGTGTGATCAGCCACGTGAACAGTGCATGTTCAGCCACGTGATCAGTGCATGATAGCCACGTGATCAGTGCATGATCAGTTACGTGAGCAGTGCATGATCAGCCACGTGATCAGTGCATGGTCAGACACGTGAACAGTGTATGATCAGCCACGTGATCAGTGCATGATATCCAAGTGATCAGTGCATGATCATCACGTGATCAGTGTATGATCAGCCACGTGAACAGTGCATGCTCAGTCACGTGATCTGGGCCTGCTGAGCTGCGTGATTACTGTCTGCTCATCTGCTTGACAATTGCCAGCTGAGCTGCACGATTCCTGCCTGTCATCTGCTTGACAATTGCCAGCTGTGCTGCGTAATTCCTGCCTGCTCAGCTGCTTGATTATTGCCAGCTGAGCAGCATGATTCCTCACAGCTGAGTTCCATGATTATTGCCTGCTGACTGTTTGATCGTGCCTACTCAGCTCTTTGTTTATTGCCTCCAGAGGCACATGATCAGTGTATGATAGCAAACATGATCAGCGCATGATCAGTCACATGATCAGCGCCATTAAGTCACGTGATCACTACATGATAGTCATGTGATCAGTCCATGCTCAGTCACGTATCAGTGCATGATCAGCCACGTGATCAGTGCATGATCTGTCACATGATTAGTGTATGATCATCCACGTGATCAGTGCATGGGCAGTCATGTGATCAGTGCATGATATAGACGTGATCAGTGCATGATCAGTCACGTGATCAGTGCATGATAGCCACGTGATCAGTGCATGATCAGTCACGTGATCAGTGCATGATCAACGTGATCAGTGCATGATCAGCCACGTGATCATTGCATGATCAGCCATGATCAGTGCATGATCAGCCATGATCAGTGCATGATCAGCCACGTGATCAGTGCATGATCAGTCATGTGATAGTGCATGATCAGCCACGTGATCAGTGCATGATCATCACGTGATCAGTGCATGATCAGCCACGTGATCAGTGCATGATCAGTCACGTGATCAGTGCATGATCATCACGTGATCAGTGCATGATCAGCCACGTGATCAGTGCATGATAGCCACGTGATCAGTGCATGATCAGTCACGTGATCAGTGCATGATCAGTCACGTGATCAGTGCATGATAGCTACGATCAGTGCATGATCAGCCACGTGATCAGTGCATGATAGCCACGTGATCAGTGCATGATCAGTCACGTGATCAGCATGATCAGTCACGTGATCAGTGCATGGTAGCTGTGATCATGCATGATCAGCCACGTGTCAGTGCATGATAGCCACGTGATCAGTGCATGATCAGTCACGTGATCAGTGCATGATCAGTCACGTGATCAGTGCATGATCAGCCATGATCAGTGCATGATCAGTCACGTGATCAGTGCATGATCAGCCACGTGATCAGTGCATGATCAGCCACGTGATCAGTGCATGATCAGCCACGTGATCAGTGCATGATAGCCACGTGATCAGTGCATGATCAGTCACGTGATCAGTGCATGATCAGTCACGTGATCAGTGCATGATCAGCCACGTGATCAGTGCATGATCAGCCACGTGATCAGTGCATGATCAATTACGTGATCAGTGCATGATCAGTCACGTGATCAGTGCATGGTAGCCACGTGATCAGTGCATGATCAGCCACGTGATCAGTGCATGATAGCCACGTGATCAGTGCATGATAGCCACGTGATCAGTGCATGATCAGTCACGTGATCAGTGTGATCAGCCACGTGATCAGTGCATGATAGCCACGATCAGTGCATGATCAGCCACGTGATCAGTGCATGATAGCCACGTGATCAGTGCATGATCAGTCACGTGATCATGCATGATCAGCCACGTGATCAGTGCATGATCAGCCACGTGATCAGCATGATGATCAGTTACGTGATCAGTGCATGATCAGCCACGTGATCAGTGCATGATCAGTCACGTGATCAGTGCATGATCAGCCACGTGATCAGTGCATGATCAGTCACGTGATCAGTGCATGATTGCACGTGATCATTATGATCAGCCATTGATCAGTGCATGATAGCCACGTGATGTGCATGAGTCACGCTGATCAGCATGATCAGCCACGTGATCAGTGCATGATCAGTCACGTGATCAGTGCATGATCAGCCACGTGATCAGTGCATGATCAGCCACGATCAGTGCATGACAGTTGCCGCATCAGTGCATGATCAGCCACGATCAGTGCATGAGTGCCACGTGATCAGTGCATGATAGTCACGTGATCAGTGTGATCAGCCACGTGATCAGTGCATGATCAGCCACGTGATCAGTGCATGATAGCCACGTGATCAGTGCATGATCAGCCACGTGATCAGTGCATGATCAGCCACGTGATCAGTGCATGATCAGTCACGTGATCAGTGCATGATCAGCCACGTGATCAGTGCATGATAGCCACGTGATCAGTGCATGATAGCCACGTGATCAGTGCATGATCAGTCACGTGATACGTGTATGATCAGCCACGTGATCAGTGCATGATCAGTCACGTGATTGTGCATGATCAGCCACGTGATCAGTGCATGATCAGTCACGTGATCAGTGCATGATATCACGTGATCAGTGCATGATCAGCCACGTGATCAGTGCATGATAGCCACGTGATCAGTGCATGATCATCACGTGATCAGTGCATGATCAGTCACGTGACCAGTACATGGTAGCTACGTGATCATTGCATGATCAGCCACGTGAGTAGTGCATGATAGCCACGTGATCAGTGCATGATCAGTCACGTGATCAGTGCATGATCAGTCACGTGATCAGTGCATGATAGCTACGTGATCTGGTGCATGATCAGCCACGTGATCAGTGCATGATAGCCACGTGATCAGTGCATGATCAGCCACGTGATCAGTGCATGATCAGTCACGTGATCAGTGCATGATCAGCCACGTGATCAGTGCATGATCAGCCACGTGATCAGTGCATGATCAGCCACGTGATCAGTGCATGATAGCCACGTGATCAGTGCATGATCAGTCACGTGATCAGTGCATGATCAGCCACGTGATCAGTGCATGATCAGCCACGTGATCAGTGCATGATCAGCCACGTGATCAGTGCATGATCAGCCACGTGATCAGTGCATGATCAGACACGTGATCAGTATGATCAGCCACGTGATCAGTGCATGATATCCATGATCAGTGCATGATCATCACGTGATCAGTGCATGATCAGCCACGTGAACAGTGCATGCTCAGTCACGTGATCTGGCTGCTGAGCTGCGTGATTACTGTCTGCTCATCTGCTTGACAATTGCCAGCTGAGCTGCACGATTCCTGCCTGTCATCTGCTTGACAATTGCCAGCTGTGCTGCGTAATTCCTGCCTGCTCAGCTGCTTGATTATTGCCAGCTGAGCAGCATGATTCCTCACACCTGAGTTCCATGATTATTGCCTGCTGACTGTTTGATTCGTGCCTACTCAGCTCTTTGTTTATTGCCTCCAGAGGCACATGATCAGTGTATGATAGCAAACATGATCAGCGCATGATCAGTCACATGATCAGTGCATTAAGTCACGTGATCAGTACATGATAGTCATGTGATCAGTCCATGCTCAGTCACGTGATCAGTGCATGATCAGACGTGATCAGTGCATGATCAGTCACATGATTAGTGTATGATCATCCACGTGATCAGTGCATGGCAGTCACGTGATCAGTGCATGATATGGACGTGATGTGCATGATCAGTCACGTGATCAGTGCATGATAGCCACGTGATCAGTGCATGATCAGTCACCTGATCAGTGTATGATCATTCACGTGACCAGTACATGGTAGCTACATGATCATTGCATGATCAGCACGTGAGCAGTGCATGATCAGCCACGTGATCAGTGCAT